>NC_048906.1:12276869-12375758 GCF_011077185.1 Oxyura jamaicensis | reverse complement strand
AAAAAAAAAAAAAAAAAAAAAAAAAAAAAAAAAAAAAAAGGCTTGCTTTGGGCAAACTGAAGGATTTTTGCTCCACTTCCGACTTTCCTTGATTTTTGACTTTTCCATTCTGCCTTAGACAAGATGACACAACAGCAAATTACAGTAAAGTGTCGTTTCCTCCCAAACCTGTCCTGTCCTGAACCTGCTGAGTTGAGATGTTCTGGCCCTGAAAGACAAAAACAGAAAATAGGTCCCAAACCAAACCCCTGTCTGAGCAGCTTCCCAGAGCACTTGGTTCCCAGCCAAACTGCTTGGCTGGACACAGCATCATCCCATCAGCACCTTGCTGACCAGCTGCCCTTGCAGCCCTTCATTTCTGCTGACATACCCCACTGCATCCACCCTTCTGCTGCGCAGCCAGAGTCTATGTTCTGATCTCCTCTAGATCCATTAATTATCATCCCTGGTGCGTCAGAGCTTTTGGACGCTAGGTTTTGAGGAACAGGCTTGCATAGCTGTAGGAGATGACGGAGCTTTGAGCCCACGTACAGACAGCAAAGGAGTCCTGCCCCCTTGCTTGGCAGACCAGGAACAAGGCAGGGAGGAAAGCTGCTCAAGGTCCAAGTGGTGGCCTCATGGCCATCAGGAGCCAGCCCATGCCAACGCCAGGACCTCTGCAGGACCTCTGCCACCCGCCCTGGCGATGCCTGCTCAGTCCTCTGCTCCCTGGACAGTAGCACCCACGTCTTCAGAACACTTCTAACAGGGAGGAAAACAACATATGCGATCCAAATTACAGACACAAAGCCCAAACAAAGGCCATAAAATATAATAATTAACAGAGCAAATAAGCTGAACACACATTAGGTTGCACATATTAGGTAATGACAAGTAGTTCACAATAACCACTTCTGAATGGACCTCACCCAATATGCATTTAATTAGGGCTTAATAAAGCAACAGCATGTTCTTAAAGGCCAATTAGAAACATATTCACTGAGGTTTAGAAGCTATGTAATAGATGCCTGTAGGAACCAGATACGTGCTGATTACATAGCTATTAATCCTCAATAAAGGGTCTAATAATCATTTTGTGCTTCAGGAGCAGGCAGCTGCTTTATTAAATCTTAATGAAACGCATACTTGGGAGTTCTCCTTCAAAGCCAGCCCGCGCTATGAAGATGGGCTTAGAAGTGGTAGTCTGCTGAGAGAAAAGACCCCCCCTCATCACCACCCCGTGACCGCCGAGCCGGTCGGGGCTGACTCTGCCCAGCAGCAGCCCCGTGGCAGCCGGGAAGGCAGCAGTGGGCTCCTGCTCCGGCAGGACTGAGCCCACCGGCCTGGGAGCGCCGCAACACGTTTCATCCCACCCCGAACACTCGCGTGGCGACCCACACAGCTCACACCAATGCTCCGGCACCACCCCACGTGCTCAGAAACCAGATTAGATGCCACACGAAGATGCCACCAGCCCCAGGAGCAGCTTGGCCACTTCTCCAAGAATCCCCCTCCTGGCTGGATTCACTGGTGCCCACAAGGGAGCCAGACTGAAGCCATTTCCCACCTCATCCCCCTGGTCACTGGAAGAGGAGCTGCTCTGGTCTGGATCTCGTCCAGCCAGGCGGTGGCATCTTGCCATGTAACCTGTAGGATCCAGTGTCGGAGCTGGTCTGAAACCTGCCAACCGTTAAAAAGTCCCCAAGGATACGCACAGACAAGGCGTGCCCGCACCTTTCCAACATGATTGTCTAGGAAAGCCAGAAAAACAACAAGATTAACTTAAAAACTGTGAGATTGCAAAATTTTTTTTAATAAACAGCCATCTGTTTCTTCACCTTCTGGTTTCTGAGCCCTCTGACTCATCATTTTGGGTTTTCCACAGTGGCTGGAAACTTTCCCTCGGCAGGCTGCGGCTCCAGCAAGAGCAGTCCAGCGCTGGTGAAGCATTGAAGCACAGCTGTACCTCATCCTGCACCGCCCAGCCCCGTGCAGGCACCGCTCACGGTGCCCACCTGCAACCCAGCCAGCGCCCCGTGAGCAGCAAACTCCTTCTTCGCTTCCCCTCATCCCGTGATACACGTGTCCCAGAACGGGGAGCCTGTCCCCTACCATGCCAGCATTGCCAGCCCTTGGTGCCTGGTGCTTCATCCCCGTGGCACCACCGCAAGCTGCTGCAGCCCGTCTCCAGCCTGAGCTCTCGACATCCTGCCCCTCTTCCCCTGCAGCCCAGGTGAGCCCGAGGGGACGTGGCTTCCCTGGCCCCAAAGCTCCAAAATTGGCACTGCAATCTGCTGGGCACGGGGGGGTGCCCGGGGCAGCTCGGAGCAGGGAACAGCTGGTTCGTGTTAGGTGCTGTCAGACCTCGCTTCTCCGCAGATGGACAAAACGGCAACATCTCCAGTGTTATTAATTAATGTGTTTTCACAGAAAATGGAAACTTGTTTCCAACCTCAGGGACAAGTTAATCTGCTGCACAAATTGGGCCTAATATCAACACTGAGAGGGGGCAGGAGGCCGTGGAGACACCTAGTCCAGAGGGCAATTAAAGAGACAAGACATTTTGTTTTGCTGCTCTCCCACGAAGAAAAGCCAGACCTGGCCGAGGTGCAGGCTGCTCTCCGTGCCTGCCTGCCATCGAGAACCGCTCAGCATCCTGCTGCCTCGGGGTCCAAGTGGGGGCACCCAGGGAGACCCCAGGTGTGAGATGAGGTCTGGGAGCTCCCCTCCTCCTCTTCCACCAGTAAAATACAACCTAGCCAGAGACACAAACTTTTAAGCCTCTTCCCCCCATGGGAGAACTGGGTCAGAGAAAGACAATCAGTGTGATGGTGACAGAGCCCCGGTTACACCAGGAGGGAGCCTTTGGCTGGTCATCTGTCCTTCTTGCGAGGACGAGCTGCTGCCCCAGGGCAGGCGGTTGGACTCCTCAGCCCCCTGTCTGATGAACTCGAGGTCGGAGCAGAGGTGCCTACAGCAGGCACAGCCTCACCCCACTTCTGGGACTCCCCACACAAGGGTTGCACTCTTATTCAGCCAAGCCTCGTCTGCCCACAGTGTTTCTGGTCAGCAGTTTTCTGGTGGAAAACACAGCTTCTGCAAAAGTAATGTTTTCCCCGCAAGAAAGTTCTGTTTTTTCCCCAAAGGCCAAGCCTCAGAAGCAGAACAGTCTGAGGTCAGCTTGACATCCAGCATCCCGTCACCCATCTTGGCATCGCAGGTTGCTGCTGCACACTACCGGTCCCACCCCAAGCGCTCCAGCCTGCGGGGACGAAGTCCCTGTGCAGCCGGGTGCAGAGGCTGGAGCCTCCCAGCCAGCTCGGAGGGCACAGCCCGGGGCATGGGACATGCAAGTGAAGTTTGCTGAGTTGAGAATTTCTGCCCTCAATTTTTTTTTTCTTCTTTCTGGAACTTTCCATCCCACAGAAGATTTTAACAAGTTGATTTTTCCAGCCTCTTGAGGACAAAAGCAAGTTCTGGGACCTACGCTCAGGAAGAAGAGGCATAAAAAGGCAAGAAAGAGATGAATTTTGTAGGGATCTCATGGCGATGCATTTCCATTCACCGCACAGGGTGACATCAGAAGGCCTGTGTGGCCAGGGCTGGGTGTCCAGTATTGGCTGACTGGGGATGTTTAGGGAAAAACAGAAGAGCTCAAGAGAGACCTTCCCAGCAGTAATCGGCTACCCAGGACACCCAAATCACTGTGCTCAACAGCCACCCACTCACCAGCATTTCTCTGATCCCTTTCTGAACCACAGCCAACTGGAGGTATAAGGCAAACCTTCCCGCTGGCCAGTCTAAACAGAAACTGCAGCTAAGGTGTCACAGAGCATCTCCGGCCAGCCCCGAGGGGACCGCTTCCAGGGGCAAGGAGACTTTGTCACACAGCCATTAGCTGCAAGAAATCCCCAAACTCTCCCAAGCTCCTGCTTGCTGCCTCTGGCCTTGAAATAAACCAACTGCTGGTCTCCATTTCAGGTGGCCAGCTGTTCCTTATTTCTAGACCTATTTGCCTTTGACTAATTAATCAGCTCCAAATGTCTCTTCGGGCTTGGCCTGCCTGAACAGGAGGCCAGAAATATGATGGCAGGACAGACCTCACGCCACAGGTGAGGGCCGGGACTGCCGACAGCAGTACCACGCGTGGTCCCTGCGGCTGCTGCTCAGCTCCCTGCAGCCAACCCCCGCATTGCTCCAGGCTCGGGGCACGGGCAGGCAGCACACGGAGCATGCCGGTGCTGCTGGCCCTGACGTGCTGACTCCCATCTCCATCCCCCCGCAGGAGGAGGCAAGCATCGGCCCCACCACTACGTGTGACTGCACCTCAGCACGGCGGAACTGAAGTCTCAGGAAAAAAATGGGATTAAAAGACCAAAGAAAAGCAAAGGAAGGATGGAGCCAGACACATGAAGGTCAGTTTTGCCTGCCCACAGCTGACACATCCCGAGCAGAGCTGCCTGTGCACGGAGCCAGCCATGGGGAAATATGACCTGGGCTTTGCATCCAGGCCCCCAGAGCCAGCGGCTCTCCCAGCCCCAGCTGGAGGAGATGGGAGCAGCGGCACCGCCAACACACCCAGGCTCTGCTGCTTCAGCTTGTGCTCAGCCTCCCTTCCCCTTAGAAACCCTGAAAGGAACCAAATTTCTCTTTTATTATCTTGGATCTGATCTTCACGGAGAAGGTGCTTCAAGGCTGCCTGTGCCAGAACATTTACAAAGTTTCCCAGCAGAAGAATGAGGCAAAGCATGGGAAAGCTCTTTGATCTTTATGTGCCTGAAGTTTTGAGCCAAGGAAGCACTGACCATGAAGCTGCACTTCCCATCCAGGTTTGTGATCGCTGCTCCTGGCAATGGCTCATCTTCCTCTGTCAGCAGCCGAGATCCCTGCCGGAGAGGTCCCCTTGCAGCAGGCTGACCACAGAGAGGTGCTGGGGACCAGAGCTCTGACCCCAGCTGTGCTGCCTGCCTCAGGGAAGGGGACGTGTCTCAGGACTTTGTTTTCCCCGTGTGAAACAGAAGGGACATCTCCTGGTAAGCCTGTTCCAGGTCTCTGGGTGGGAAGCAGTAAGTGCAAGGTTCACGGAGGATTCCAGCTGAACAACGGGCTTCTTGCTGTTTAGTCCCTTCTGAACAAGAAGAATCGCTTGAGGTATTAAATTGAAATCCAAATTTTGAAGATTCCATGGTACAAGGCCTCCTGCAGCAGCCCCAGCCCCCTCCTCACCCAGCCCCATCTCCACCAGGGTCACCCTGCTCCTGGCACCTTGCAGGAGCAAGCCTGGCCGGCGCCAGCCTCGCTGCACCACAGCCACGCTGCCAGCTATGCTCCAGCACTGGCTGCACTTAGGTTTTCAATACCTCCTCCCACAGATTGATTTGTTTGTGCTAGCTGAGTTGCTCAACAGGACGTGAGCTGCCTGGGCGGCAGATGCCCGGCACACAAACCTCCACCGAAGGACTGGCACCCCGTGGGTGCAGGGCTGGAGGCACGTAGCGAGCCGCAAGCCCTGCTCCCCGCTGGCGACACGAATGCTCCAGCCCCCCCCCCCCCCTTGCACAAAGAGCCCTCTTCTTCTCCAGGACATGAAAGGACCGACTCAAAGTTGTACCAAAAGTGCTCCCACGTTGCTGTTCCCCCACCTCCCCAAGGACAAGAGCAAAACACCCGTGAATCTGAGGCCTGTGGGCTCGTTGCACCAGTGACAGCTGCGGAAACGGAGGAGATCTGGGAGCCCTGGCTGGAGGTGAGGGGCGGCTGATGAACGAGGTGAGAGCGCCTCAGCAGATGGCTCCAAAGGCTGTGCCGCACTCGGGGGGGTGTAGACAAAACACAGGGGTGAAGCCCAGATGTTTAACTTCAGCATCTGGATGTGATTCCTAAACAGAGACGCTCACATCTGACCACTGTGACTGAAAATAAATGGTTTGTTTGACCTTCCCCATAGCCCACCCCAATATTTTCTGTGTCCCTCCTAAACACGCCACAGCTGCTCCCCCCCCTCCGGGACTGGCAGCACATCAGACAGGAGCTGTGCCTTCTGCCAGGGCAGAGCAGGGGACACGGAGGTGCCACCCACGGGCACCATCCCTCTGCCTCGCGCCTCCCCTGCTTTGAGCAACTTTGAGCAAACCTTCAAGCGGCCAAAGGACACCAGTCCCATGTGCCCACCCTGCCCTCCTCACGGTCCCACCTGCTGGGTGCCTGCTCCTGCCCAAAAAGCCTGTGGAAATTGAGAGGGACCCAACCGAGGACCCTATGGGTATGGAGAGGGAGCAGGCTGCTGCCACGTCCCACTTCCAGCCTGCGCAAAATGCAGTCCCAGCAGAGACCTGGGGCAGCCTGGGTGCGATGGCCCAAGCCCCCTTAGCTCACCCAGGCCCCGAGGGAGCACGAGACAGGTCCCATTTCACCACAGCTGCATCCCTTCGCCAGCAGCAGGTGAAACGAGAGGGGGTTTCAAAGCCAAGAGGAGACAAAGCTGCTCAACGTGCTGGGAGCAGCGGCAGACCCCGCTCGCAGAGCTGGGGTCCCAGCCAGGGTGTCCCCTTCAGACAGGGTATCTGATCTGGGATCAGAGACACCACACGCCACAGAATCCTCCACGCTCCTAATAAGTGGAAATTGTAGGCGTTGGGTGGTGTTGAAGCTGACAATGAAGATAGTGATTAGTGATGACGGGCAGTACCAATTAAGGCTAATCTGCCTAATGGCCAAGTCTGAGGGTAGTGCGTGTGAGTGATGGTGACAAGTGATGGCAGCTGGAGAGGCCACAGTGACCACAGAGATGTAAGACAATGCTGGTGGCACAAAGAGCAAACAAGTGGTGACACAGTAATCTGTTACTTGGATTATTTGTAATACCGCAGACGCATCTGGCATTGAGCACACTTGGGTACTTTGCTTCTCCTGAAGGATCAAACAGGCAGCACTGATGGCTGGGAGCTGAGGGGATGGACACCTCCCTCTGGTGGCTTCCCGTGCACAGCATGAGACGTCGTGGAGTGAGTGTTGGCCGGGCTTGGTTCGCTCCAGCACCCTCCAACTTGGCGAGAGTTGGGGAGAGCAGAAAGGGCCATGTGGGAAGAGTTCTGGCACAGGCCACCCTGGGAAGCCACCAGCCGTCACCCTGGGGATGGCCCATCACATCCTGCCACAGACCTGGGGCTTCCAAGGGGGGACGTTGCGGGACCGTCCCAGCACAGCGGGACCAGGACCTCAAAGCCCTGCTGGGTCCTGGCTGCCAGGTGGCAGCCGCCCACCCCAGCACAGCCCTTTCGGAGGGAGCAGCCCCATGCCAGCAGCACACAGGGCCATGAGCCGCCCGCCGAGGTGGCCATCCAACAGCAACAAGCCACGGCAGCCAGGCTGCTGGGGTGGCCAGCCCTCTGGGTGCACCACGGGATGCAGCCTCCGCCACAGGTTTCACCGTGGGCTCTGCAGCCGCTCATAGCCCAGCCCAGCCCTGGGGGTGCTGCAGGGGTCCCTGTCCCCTCCTGCGCCTGCCTTTGAGCTTCAGGCCCTGTTCGGAGGGACGGGGACGATACCACACAGCAGGATCACTGGCACGTCCCGCTGCCGGGAGGGCAGTGTGGGAAAGCCAAGCCGGCCTGTAGGGACAGGGTGATACTTCACATGGGTGGAAATACAGGGCAAAACATGTCAGCTCACTGAGATAAGAGCGGTCACAAAAAGCAGGCACCATTCACGGAGCAATATGTTAATTGTCATCAAGCCGGGGAGCGTGACAAGGGCCAGCACCTCGTGCCCATCAGATTTATTCTCTGCCTGGGGTTAAAGCAGGACTCTACGAGCAGGCTGCCAAGGTCTGTGCGCACACAGGCATAAACTGAGCTCGTCAGATCAGCTGAAAGATGCCCAAGTATGACCACAGAGTCACTAGCGCTGGTGAGCTGCAATCAAGCAGCAGGACTGGGGCCTGAGGCTGAAGCTCTGCGTCCCAGGACCTCCTGTTTGAGCTTGCCAGTTTAGGGCACGATGGACTGATTTGGTAGGTGATGCCAGCAGGCATCCCCGTGCCGATGCCTCGCAGCAGACGTGAGAAGCTCGGTCTGGGCCCAGCCCCAGAGCTGCCCCCAGCACCATCCATATTCCAGGCAGGGCCCAGGGTCGGCGTGTGCCAGCACAGCAGCCAGGGCTGCCCCGGCATCGAGCTGCCCCACAGGAGAAGCCAGGACAAGGTGTGCCTCAGTCCCCGGCTCCTCTGCTCGTGCCAGGCCATGCTCCCCAGGGACCTTCTCGGTTCCAGCGGTGAAGAAGCGCTGCCCGAGCTCCTCCCTGACAGGCCTGCCCCGCACACCGCAGCAGGCCCCGTGCGGGTGCACCCAGCAGACGCTGACAGACCAGGGGATGTGGCCCACCCCCCGCACACTGATCTTATCACTGGCCTCGAGACTCCGTTGCATTCTTGTCTTGATTTTTAATTCGATCTGGTTTTAATTTGGGGGGGATTACGCTGTATCTTGCTCTGCAGCCCTTGATTAGCACGCGCACCAGCACACACGCACACACAGAATTGCCAGACTCAATCACACATGTTTGCTCAAGACCTCTTGGAAATCTTTGGATTTGGACCAACTTTTCTTTTCTTACATGCGTTTGTTGTAGTCCGATATTTATAGTTTACTTAAAATAAATGGCTCCTTATGTTTCCCACTTCCTGCTCCCGAGGGGAAGGTCTCGTGGGGTTGCTGTCTGTCTGCTGGGCTGTCTTCTTCTCTCTTTCCTCTACCTTTTGATATTTTTTTCCTCTTCCATAAACATTTTCTGAGCCAATTCTACACTTTCCAGATACTGCTGAGACTTGTACCAGGTTCTGCAGGGGACTTTTGCCTTTTCGGTGGTTCTGGTGATCAAGATTGAAGCAGACAACACAATGCACCACGCACGTAGGGCAGCCGTGCTGGGCCTTCAGGGAGCAAAATGCTGAAGGAGAATGAGAGGAGGAAGAGGAGGCAGGGTGGTGTCCAGGCCATGAGAGCCAAGCATGAATCCAGGAACAAGGGTGCAAGGACACGGCAGACAGACACAGGGCTGCAGCAGGGGAGCAAGGGCTGGTGCAGTCCCTGTGCCCCCCTGCTCTTGCCCCATTTGGGCTGCGAGTGTGGGGGTCTCACCCACAGCCCCCTCCAGCAGGGTCCCCGTCCCCAGCCGAGCTCCGCACCCCTGGCCCGCAGGGCTCTGGCCCCTCCTGAGGATTCCCCCAGCCCCACTCCGATCCGAGCCAGCTCCAAGCAAGCTGCTCCCAAGCTGGCCTGGCCAAGACCTGAGTGTCCCCAAGGACAGAGGTTCCGACCCCTCTCCAGGCCCTTACTCCAATATTTGACCACCCTCACGATGTCCTCACAATTTATCCTTGCATTTACTGTGAATTTCCTTTGTTCCAGCTCATGCTGCTACCTCTCTCCCTCTCTCTTTTCCTCTCCTTCACCAGCTCCACCCCTGGGATCCCATGAATCTGCAGAGCCACGGCCTGGGCACTGCACTTGCTTGGTGCCCACAGATGGGGCATGCAGACGGAGCCAGCCCTGTGCTGCTCTCCTCTCAGACCAGATGTTTGCAGCTTTGTCCCCACATGGATGGACACATCCCGGGGACCGGGGCAGCCTGGGGGGGCTAGGTTTCCCGTGCTTCACCACAGCTGAGCAGGGGAGCATGCGACAAAGAGGAAAAGAGCCCCTGGCCCTCCCTGTTGTGCCACTGCAGGTTGCTCCCATACAAAGACAAAGGCAGGAGCTCAGGAGATCTGGGCAAGGAGCGACCCCCAGGCAGCCTCTGGTGCCCTTCAGCAGCTCGGGGCATGAGCTTGCGGGAATTGTTGCTAGAGCATCCCTGCTGACGGCAGGAGGACGGAGGGATTAAACCAATGTTTGTGTGGCCTTTTACTCCCAGCAGCCTCTTGGCAGCTCTCTCCATTGCTCGGGCCGATGAGTCCCATTTGTTTTGGAAGAGCTGTTTGTTTTCTAACCCTCTGCTGCAAACGGAACATTTTAGCTGCGAATGATCCGGCGCCTGCGTGTGCTGACACGGCGTCAGCTCCACGAGATGAGCGCAGAGGCAGCCACGGGGGCTGAGTGCTTTTGGGAAAAGACGCCAGCGCCAGCATGGCTCCTGCCCAGCCGGTGCCGTGGCCCCCAGGAGTCCACCCAAGCACACATACGGCAGCACCCTGGGACTGCAAGGGGCTGCTCTGTGCGCGGGGCTGTGCCAGGATGGACTGGGGGCAGCAGGATGTCCCCCACCGGCACCCAGCCTCCTCCCATCACTCATTCCCATGACATTCTCTGGGGCTCCGCTTGGCCCTGCCTCCCCCGGGGCTGGCCACCTGCACACACAGAGGTGCAGAATCCTACAGCCACCCCCAGCTCCCCCCCAGCACCCGGCAGGACTCCTGGCTGCCAAAGGCTTCATCCGGGAGGACCCAGGGAAGGCGCTGTCTTTCTCCTCCAGACAGCACTGAGGGCATGCCGTCCAACACCAGAGCACCTCACTGGCACACAGCACCACACGAGACTGGGCTGCTTCCATAGGATGCTTTCACCTCAGCTGTTCTTTTCCTTTTCTTTTGTCTTTCTCTCTTTTTTATCTTCTTCTCTTCTCTTCTCTTTTCTCTTCTCTTCCTCTTCCCCTTTTTCATTCTCTCCCTCCTTTCTGGTCCAGCTGCATGCAATCCATGCAAAGCACATTTGACTTTCACACACACGTTAATCATTTGCCAGCTCACTTTGTGAGCAGGGCTCCAGCACGTGAGCGGAGCACCACGGGGCTGGGGAGGAGGGGCAGCAGTACCAGCCTCAGCTCCTGGTACCTCACAGCTCTCGAAGCAACATTGAGGCTGGGACCTGTGGCTGGGAAATGCTGGCAGATGCCCCCATGTAATGAGCAAAAACCCTCCACAAAAGAAGCTCCTGCAGATAGCATCACAATGGGATGAATTCAACTGCCTTGTCAAAATGCTCTTTGCCGGGAGGGGGGCCACCAACAGCCACCGCCTTGGCAGTGCTGCTGAAGCAGCACCCAGCAGGCAGCTCTGCCCACACAGCTCTGCCCAGGATTGCTGCCCCCCAGCACAGCCCCGGCTCCCTGCCGGCAATCTTCACATCGCTGCGGATAAAACACCCTCGGAGCAAAAGAGGATTAACCTAGGAGAAAGGTGGCCCTAACTCTGGAGCTAGGAGATCGGAGGGGCTCTGGGTACAAGGGGAAAGGAGCCGTGAGGGTGCTCCCTGACCAGCCCTCCCTGAGCGGGGGCTGTGCCCTGCAGCCAGTGTGGGATGGGGAGACATCAGCGGGTCCTGCCCAGCCTGCATGAGCAGCGGCTTCTGGCAGCAAGCCCTGACCCTGAGAGCAGCACAGCAAGGGTCAGGCAGTATTTTCTAGAGTGTTTCTGGGCAAAGCTCCTGGGGTTCACAAAGGAGGAGGGCAGCTTGGTACCTGCATCACTGCAGAGGGCACATCTTTTCCCCAGGGAGGTCCAACAAGCGTTCAGGTCCCTCTTCCTTGGTCTCCATGAAGCCCCTTGTCTTTGCACAGCCTCTGCCCCGCTCACGTCAGTGCACCGCTCCGTGGCACCATGGGCAGCCTTTTGGGAAGCAGCAGAGCCCTGGGGAGGAGAACCTCTACCCCCGGACCGTGGCACCAGGGCAGCACCAGGCATAGGCATGGTGCTGCCAGCTCCCCTGGGCCCCAGCCCTCTCCGAAGGTCCCAGCCCTTGTCCTTCCTTCTCCCAGCACAAGGAGTCTTCAGAAATGGTGCAGAGCATCCACTTTGGAGAGGAGCTGCAGCCAGCAGCCTCGGGCGGGCCACGAGGATGCTGAGGCATTTCTGAGAGCGGGGGCAGGCCAGTGGGACCTGGCAGGCGATGAGACAGGAGGACAATACAACAGCCCATTTGTGCTCCCAGCTCCCAGCCCCCCCTGCCCTGCCCCATGCCATAGTAAGGCTGGTATTCAGGAATTAATTGATGTAATTAAAGTGTGGCACGACTTTGCCACGGTCTCCAAACAGAGTGGCGGCGGGCCAGGGTCTGTGGGTGGAGGAGGAGCCTCTTGCGTGCTATTCTCCATATAGAAACAGGGCAGATCCTGGGCAGATCCAAGGCATGAAATTGGTACAAAGAGATTGTTGGGGAAGCATAACGATGCTGGTCTTGCCACCACCAGCAGCTGCAGGGTGATAACTCATCCCAGCGAGCTGCTGTACCCCACCCTGCCACGGCAGCACCTCTGACAGGTGGTGCTGGGCCCTACACCAGGTCATGCCCAGCTGGCTGGGCTCTGCGGGTCCACACCACACCTCCTGAGCATGGGCAGGGCTCACGCATGGGGCTGAGGGCTGCACGTGCAGGACAGGGACCCCTCACCTCATCCCAGAGCACGCGTGGCAGGACAGGGGCACCCTCCGGACTTCCCCTCTTCCCCTGCCCATCGTGAGAGGCAATTTAAGCAGCGGCAGTAACAATATCCCGATACTGAGAGCACCCAGGGTGAGCGAACAGAGCCTGGCCCTGATTTCTGACTGCTTGCCCGTGTGGGAATAATTCTCCCACTGGGGTTCCAGTGTCAGAGGACTGCTGAGCCCTGGGCTAACTGCGGCACGCCAGCTGGAGCCCTCCCAGCTCAGTCCCGGCCTGGCAAAGTTATTAGCAGCCCCCCTGGTGTTTTCAGCAGGCGGGGGAGAACTGAGCGCTGCAGCCCGGGGGGAGTGGGATCCCACGCAGGGCTCTGTGGCAAGCTGGTGACAGGGGACGCCTTGTTGTTAATGAGGTGCAGAAGAGGATGCAGACATCCGCCCCCTGCCTCCCCAAGGGCGCTGGCTCCACAGCCGCCCCAGCAGCTTTCTCTGGGTATTGGAGCAGCAGCAGACTGGCCCAGGGCTCCTCCGTGGCTCGGAGCCACTGCCCGACAGCCAGCCGGAGGAACCAGGCACCTGAAGGGGACATGCTCCCAGCGGGGTGCCTGGGGTGTCCACCAGGCGGGGCGGCAGGGATGGTATCAGGTGCTGGCAGCACCGGAGCCCTCGCGCTTCCTCACAGCTCTGCGTGCTCAGCACATCAGTGCCTGCCAAAGGGGTGCAGGTAGGGTGCCCGTCCAGAGCAGGCCTCCATCCCCGCCTCCTCAGGACAAGGTCTGCGCTTTGCTTTCACCAGGGAAAGGAAGGTGGTGGCACATCGTCTCCTTCGAGGGAACCGCCAGGCTGGGCACGTGCAAGCTCATTTCCCGTGGGGACGCAGAGGGGTTAGTGCTGTCCACCTGCTGGCTTGGCTTCTCCAGCCGAGCAATCCATCCCACGCAGACCTTGGGGTCACAAGCAGGATCACTGAGCCAGCAAGGCTGCAGCCTCTGGGCTCTCTGAGCTGAGACAGCAGCACCTCCTCACACCCCCTGAGCCCTTGCCCGGAGCAGCAGGAGCCGCCAGGACAGGCTCCCACCACCACGGTACAGGAAAGAGAGTAGATGTGCGACCAACCTCCACAGCAGCCGATGGGAACCCAAACAGCCACAGAGGGCCGGGGCTCTCCCCATCTCCTCCATGCTGCCGCCAGAGCCGTGCACCAGCTCCACTGCCTGCAGAAACCACAGCTCCCATGTCCTGCGCGCTCCAGCCCCTCGCATTTGCTCGCCAGACACTGCGGCTTGGCCCATGCCCCACAGACTCCGCACGAGCGCGCCTGTGGCCCTGGGTAAACAAACAGCCTTTCCACGGGGGCCGTTGCCGCTTGCCACGGCAGCCGCCTCGGTTGGCCCGGCCACGCCAGCAGCACGGCTGCGAGGTTTAGCAAGGTCCACCCCTGTGGTCGCTGTGGGCTTGGCTGCAGGCGCTGCCTGCCACCACGGCTGGCGGAGTGTAGGGCTGAAACAACAAACAAACAAGAAACATGCACAACTTGGCTGAGCCCGCACATTGGAAACAGAGATAAGCTGCTCTGAAAGGCGAATCCCAGCAAGGCAGCAGAGCTGGGTGGAAAGGGCAGCAGGGCTGCCGCACGTGGGACAGGAGAGCGGCCAGCCCGGCACATCCCAGCTCCCACCCCTGGGTGCTGCGATGGTGAGGGTGGGAGAGAAGGAGATGGGGATGAAGAAGTAGAAGGAGGAGAAGGAGAAGGATCACGTCTCCAGTGCATTTCCCTAGGCAGCCCTGGCTGTCAGGCTTCAGCCCACAGCAGGGCGGCATGGCCAGATGCTGGGGGGCAGAGCAAGCTGCGCACCCCCAGGGCTGGCATGGACAGGGTGCAGGCAGGAGCTCTGCTGGCCTGGGCAGGCTTCGTCTGCTGGCTGTGCGGTGCAGAACCCAGCTGCAGTGCATCAGGGGGAGAGGATGAGCCTGGCTGGGCTGGAGGGAGCAGCCCCATCCCCTCTCACTGCAGCCAGCTGCACCAGAGGCTGTGCAGACGAGGGTGCACAGGGACAGTGGCAAAAGGAAGGGCAGTAAATCATTAAGCTGCTGTGGCTGAGCTGTTAGAACCCATGCTAGAAGTCCCTAGGCACCTCAGACTCACCTGAGACTGCACAGTCGCTGAAGCCAGGGTCTCTGTACCCAGCTCACTGCACTCTCCCTTGCCCAAATACCTTCGTGCTACACCCTGGCAGGAGCAGCAGCCTCGTTACTTGGGCTCATTATGTTTTTCTAAACAACTGATCTCACAAGTGCAGTTTGGAGCAGAGTTTCTGCTGAGAAGCTGGGACTGGATTATTTCCACAGCCCTGATTCTTTGGAAACTGCTGAAACAGGCGAGAGAATAGTTCATGGTCCCCTTGAACGCACCCGACCTCCCTGGAGGAGCTGGCTGAGTTCGTGGTTTGAGCAGGAGAAGACTTGTGCTTTATTCCCGGTCCTGCCACTGACTCACTGGGTGGCTTTGAGTGAATCACTTCCCTCCGCCTGTGCTCTCAGCTGGGAAGTGCCAGCTGGGGCAGCGGCCGCTCCCGAGCACCATGAGGATGTACCTGGCAGGCCATGACCCCTCACAGGGGGACAGGACGGCGGGCTGATGCCCTGCGCCGTACCCAGCCTGTCCGAAGTGCTGCCTGCTGCAGGCAGAGCAGGGACAACGCTGCAGGCACCACTTCTCTCCCCTGCATCCTGTGCACCCCTCTGCTGTCCCCATGGCCCCAGAGCTCACCTCTGCCTCCAGCAGCCTCATGTGCTCCATCAATCACAGGCAGCCTGGGCTCTCTTATCCCCTTCCCTGTGCCAGGTGCGTCAGGTGGAAGATTCGGGTCAGACTCAGCAGCGGTGTCTCCAGGACTACAGATGCTTTGGGAAAAAATAATAATAATAATAAATATTCTGGACCATCATAATGAGTATATGCTGCTACCACTGCACAAGCCCTTCATCTCCTGGGCTTACAACAGTGTGGATGCCCACCTGGCAGGGGGCTGCACCCACAGGCCTGGGGGGTGCTGCTCCTTGGCACCTTGTGGCACTGTGCTGGGCACATGCGGCCCTCGAGCATTTGGGATCGGGATCACAAGGTTCCCAGAAGAACTTCCAGAAGAGCGGCTGCTGGGGTGGTACAAGGAGATAGTGTGAATGTCAGAAATGGTGAGGCTGGGGGGCTGCTGTGGATGGGTGCCCCAGGCCTGGGAGGTCCCTTGCAGGTGTTTGGAGGAGTGTGAGGGCCCGTCTGTGGACAAGAACCCCCTTGACACTTTCCATTCAGGTGGCGTTACCCAGGGACGTGATGTACTCTGCATTTCACCGAAATTGTGGCAGTGAGGGGTGGAGGAGAACAACTCGATCCAGTACAGAGCTCAACAACAGGCTGAACGCAGAGAGCACACGCAGAGCACCCTGCCCAGCACCTCCGCCCTGCACAGCCATCCCAGCACAGCACTGCTCCCCTCGGCAGGGTGCAGGATGCCAAGGAACATGCTACACGTGAGCCCCTCCGTGGTGCAGGATGAATGGTCATGGAGCCAGAGAAGAGATGAGTACCTAGGTGTCCTCCCTGGGCTTTGTGGATCACAGAATCACAGAACCATCTAGGTTGGAAGAGACCTCCAAGATCACCTGGTCCAACTTCTGCCAGGGTCCCGGGTCCTGGGCGAGAAACAGAGAGAAAGGGACGAGGCCTGCCCAAGGGAACCCGCAGAAGCCCCCAGCAGCCAGGCATGTTCCCAAGGGCAGGGAGGTTTGAGATCAGCTCTCCTCTGCCACAGACTGCAGCGTGGTCCTGGGCACATCCCCACTCCCCAGGATGGTCCCGCAGGCCGTGGTGACCACGCTGTCCGCAGCGACCCTGCGGGCACTGCCAGCGCGGCTGGGAGGAGGTGCGGGGAGGCACGAGCAGCCTCCCCGAGCAGGGCTCCGTGGGCCTCCCCTGCTGCCTCCACCAGATCTGCTTGGGGAGCCCTGCCAGTTTGTTCCCGTCCACTTTCCAGCTGGCTCCGGGCACGGAGAGCTGCGTGTCTTCTGGGCAGGCAGTGCTGCCTGGCTGCCTGCGGCCAGCTCCGGGCTGGGGAAGAGCACCCTCTGCCGCTGCTCCGGCAGGCACCGCTGCAACGGCAGCACCCAGCTCCCAGTCTGGAAGACGAGGGGAACTCCAAGGCCCTGGCTTGTCACCGGTTTAATAGGCACAGCAAAAGGAAGTTTATAAATCCGGTTTGCATCTCTAAATGGATTTGCATTTGGCATCTCTTTCAGCAAGGGCAATGAAAACAAAGTTTGATATCATACGCTATCATATTACTAATAAAAACAGACCAGTTGCCAGATCCATCTGAGCATCTTAAATGCTCTTTGAATTAAAGAGGCATTGCCAAATGTAAAGTGCATGTTCTTAGTTTAGAAACTAGACTGCATCAAGTAAACACGAGTATACCAGCAGGGACGAAGGAGGCAGGCTGAGCACACCCCGTGAGTCCCTACGCACATCGATACGTGCACACAGCTGCCCACACACATCCGTGTCTGGCTCCTGCCCTGCTTCTCCAGAAGGAGCATCCCCGGTTTGCTGCTCACGCCGGGCTCAGCTGCAGCCAGGAACCTCCTGGGCTGCTCCCTCAGGCACCTGCCTGGGAGAACCTGGCTTGCACAGGAACCGGGAAGGCTGCAGGAGCTGGCGGCAGCACGGCAGGTCCCCGGGGGCTGCAGCCGGCTGCCTGTGGAGCATCACACCTCGCTGGGAGCCCGCTCCTCGCCGCCGTGCTCCCCACGGCCACGCTCTCTTCTGGGCTGCTCCCACCTGCAGAAAATGTGCCAGGTGAGATGGCCCCAGGGACCGGCCGGCAGCTGAGGAGAGCTCACAGCGCAGAGCTGGGAGCCCTCGCCGTTCGATCAGAGGGGACCCAGCACTTGGGTGGGAGCCAGCAGCTCCCCAGCCCCGCAGCAGCCCCTCCAGAAGAGCTCCCTGCCAGGAGCTCCCCGCAGCAGGAGCACGTGCGTGAGAGCAGCCCCCGGGCTGCCTGGTCCAGGGCTCAGCGTCCCCACAGGGTGATGGCCACAGGATGGGGGCCCCGCTCTTCAGAAGCGGGGATCAGCAGCTGGAATGGCTACAAAGCCTGCCTCTGCAGATTTCTGCCTCTGGGTCACCGGCTAATGCCAGCCAACAATACCGGGAGTTATCAAATCAGCAGTTCTCGACATGGATAAGTCTGACTGTTCTCGTCCCTCTTTGCCTAAACCTGTCTGCATACCTTCATGCCGTGTTGACACAGTCCCCAAGGCTTGGAAAGGCTCCCGCTTCCCCACACCAGCAGCTCAGACGGCCATCCGGAGGAGCCCCAGCCTCTCCTCAGCACCCCTGAGGATGCAGGTGGCCAGCTGCCAGCCCTGCAGGCTGCGTCCCCTGGGGAGCCAGGACCTCCACCGGCTCCCTTCTGGAGACGCCTGGCTCTCTCCATCCTAGGGCTCCCGGCCTCAGCTCCTCAAACAGTGGCCTAAACTCAGGAGAGGTGAGTCATCCCCTTTCTCACCCGTCGGGCAGAGCTGCTCAGGAATTTTCTGTCATTTTCCTTTTCCTAAAGAAAAACGCAGTTGTGCCCAGCCACGCTTCTCAGCTCTGTGACCTTTAAGGCTGACTGTCTGCTGGGAAAGCAGGAAACAAACAGATTTGTTTGGTTCAGTTTGATCCGACTCAAAATATTTTTGGTCGTGGTCCTGATCCAAAGTGTTTCATCTCAGATCAGTTCCACATTAATCCGTAATTCCCTGGCAGCCCGCGCTGCCAGCAGCGCGGTAGCTGGGATGCTGCTCCCTCCTGGGGCCCGGGAGCCCTGCAGCCGCTCCGAGCAGCTCGGGCCAGGTGTGCCACCAGGGACCCACAGCTCAGCAGGAGCATTTTTCAGTGCGTGTCGGGTCCTGGCTGTGTCGCAGAGCCGCTCAGCGCCCGCTCTCAGCCACCAGACAGCCCTTCGTGGCTCAGCAGGAGGCTCCTCTGAAGTAGCTCCTCGCTGCTTTCTCTGCAAGCTTTTACTCGCTTCTCTCTGCCCTGGGACCGTCCAATTTCTTTCCAGCAATTGATCCATCACCTTCTCAGCACTATGCCCCTGCCTGGCACATGTGCGAGCACAGTAGGACCCTGAGCCCTGCTTGAACAGACAAAAAAAAAAACCACTTTGCTGAGCCCGTCTCATCAGCACAAGGCAGTTCATTTATCAGAGCACGCAGGCACGGGGCTGGAGGCCAGTGCTGCCAGTAGCAAAGCAAGGGCACCGTGTCGGGGCCAGCATCAAAGCAGGGCTGCAGACGGGCGTTAGCTCTGTGTGCTTGTCCCCCTCTTCTCCCCGGGACCAGCCCGGCTCCAGGCAGCTGTGCTCCCAGCGCGGGAGGTGCCGACGGAGCCTGGAGCTGCGTGCGGGGCTGCTCCCAGCAGCTGTGGGTGGGACTGGGAAGGGCTGCTGTGACAAGGGGCAAGTGTGTTTTCTCCCTCTTTCAGCCGCGGATGCCCTTGGGCCCAAGTGGAAAGGGTCTGAGTAACATAAGGGTATCGTCCTTCCCTGTGGCAGGATGTGTGCGCAGGTGTGCAGAGAGCTGTCAAAAAACAAGGAAGGATCCCAGTGAGCACCACGAACCGATGTGGTCCAGCATGGCCACACGTGGGGCAGAGGGGAGGGGTTTCCTTCAGCAACACCTGCACCTCGGCAGGCACACCTCAGTGCCTCCATTTCCCACCGTCCTGCAAAATGTGCTCGTGCACGGATCACTGTCAGCCTCGGGAGGCAGGGGTGCGCACAGGCACCAAGACTTCCAGGTTGGTGCTGAGGCAAAAATCTTATGGTGTCCGGGTGTCTGGGCCTGCCCGGATGAGATAGCGAGCACAAACCATCACCTCCAGTGCGCCAAGATCCCAGGAGCAGCTTTATGAAAGCAAACATTTGGAGGCTCGATACTGTGCTGCACAGCCCCTGGGCACATCGCTGCTGTCCTGCCTGCTTCGGAACCGCCCCTGCTCTCCAGGCCAGCTCCTCCACGGGGGCACAAGCAGCAGCGTTATGCCCTTGAACAATTTGTCCCCTGAACACCACTGCCACCCTGCACGGTTATGCCCATGTCCTCAAAATCGCCTGCATTAATAACCGCTCCTCGGCGAGTTGTTACGGGCGGTCACACAGCCAAGGAGGGCTGCAGCCGTGAGCTGGCTTGCTTCTAACAAGCCGTGAGCTTGTTTTACAGCACCAGGGATGCTACGGGAGGGGTGAGAAGACAGGGCAGAAAGGCAAGGCGTGGATACAGAGGGTGGGAGAAGAGCTGGAAAGGTGAGACAGGTATTGTGACCGGTGATGACCAAAACCAGGGAGCCAGAAATGATACTGCTCGTAATCTGAAATAAGGCTTTCAGCTCGTCATCTTTGCCACCTTTGAGGGTTTCAGTGCTGAGGACTGATAGGCATGACACAGTGCAGAGAGGGAGTAACTGTGCCTGAGCTGCAGGACCCAGGAACCCCTTTCAGCACCAGCTGGAGGAGGGAATCAAGTCCCATCCCAGCTACACAGCAGCAATGACGGCACGGTCATCCATCCCTCCTGCTCCGGATGCCAAAGGGCAAGTCAAGGCAGCAGGAGCTGAGCTGAGTCCGTTCCCAGCCTCGTGCAGAGCTCCAAGCAGCTCAGCAGCGATACGCTGATATCTCAGCGTGCTGGGCAGATATTTCTGGAGTGTCAGGAAGGTGGAGATGATGTGCTGGGGAGCCATGCCTCCTTCAGGCTCCGTGGAGGTTACAGCCTGCTCACTTGCTCATGCTTTCTGTATTCTGATTCCCTTTTACAATTTTTGCAGTTCTTTGTCTCGAATCACCTTCACTGCTCTCAGCATTGAGCTTTCTTCCCAACTCAGCTGTAACTTGCTTTGTTTTGTTCTGTTTATCTTTCCAAGGACACTTTGCCTGGTTTTCCTTATCTCTCCTGTTCTTCTTAGAGAGCCTTGAATCACACCAGAGCAGCTCCGCTGCTCACTGTGTTTGTGGTTTATCGCACGTTATTTGTGCTAACCGTCACCCACGGCAGCTACAGACTGCTTGACCTGCCCTCTCCCTGCTGAGTGTTGTGGGAAGGGCAGCTGGGCACACGGGAGGGAACAGTGACATCGCCTAATCCCATAGACCAGGCACAGTTTATCGATGTAGGATGAAGAACCAAAGCATGGTACTGTGCTGCAGGACTAGGCTAGCCTTCATCTTCTCCTTCACTGCCACAAACAAAATTTCCATGTAGCCAGGAAAGCTGAACAGTCCAGAAACAGTTTGGGTCACCTCTCCCATCGTGTTTGGGTCACCTCTCCCACCTCTCCCAGCTGCTGGTTGGAGGCCAGTGGGAGGTGTGCTCTGCAGCCTCAGGCCAGCTGCTGCAAATCAGCATCTGCCGGCGGGTTCCAATGGCACAGAAATAGTTTACACCAAGAGAAGATCCTGCCCAGGAACCGGGAAGCATTGTTCTCATTACCTTGGCAATGCTTTTGGTTGCAAGCTATCCAACCAAGGAATGGTGGAGCAGGCTGTTTCGGTCTGGTTTGCAACAGAAAAGCTTTTGCAATCACACTATTTATCTCTGCTCATCCATCCCCAACAGCTCGGGAGCCCGCTGACCTGTTTCACCCCAATCTGACACAGAGTCCGAGAGCCGTAAAACACAGTGGTTAACACCGAGAAATGACTGAGAACACCAGGATGTGACACAGAGAAGTAGCCCCCTGTCTCGGGAGACCAGCGCCCAAGGAGGGCAGGTAGCATTAAGCACATCTAGGCCTCAAAACAGGAGGAAGGGCCACGATTTTCTCACCCTTTCAGGCAGGTTTCAAAGGTCTCTTTTCTCCACTCAGAACACAATCCAGGGGAAACAACTGATGTCAGTGACTGACACTGTAACGCTTGAGCAGCTCAGACTAAGAAGCACAAAAATAATACGCGGTCACTATTTATCTAACACTGGCCAAGGGCAAAGTCAACAAACAGCCTTGGGATCTCTCAGGAGACTCGAAGCCAACAGTCCCAGCCCGCTCAAAATGGACACAGGATGCATTGACTTTGGCAGTGCTGGCTGCTGCATGCTGTCGCATCAACAAACGTCCCCACGCGGATATCTGAAGGAGGTGAACAGTCATGGGATGTGGAGGGGAACGTTGTTTGCTAGGAAGAAGCAAAGGAGAGAGAAAAATCAGTCATAAATAATAACACTCCACCTCACAATGTGCCCATTAATAAAGAAAAGGAGGAGCACGGAGGGGGGAGGCTGTCCCAGATGCTGCCCGGGAGATGCAGCAGTGCTGACGGTGCTGTGCAGCTGTGCACAGCAAACGAGGTGGTGCTGCTGACGTGCTCCCACCACCCCTGTTACTGCTCTGCAACTCGCCACGCAGTGTGGATCTCGGCGGTTACTCCTCTCGCAGATCACGGTCCCCTTGCTGGCACAGAGAGGGATGCAGCTCCACGCCAGGCCGTGCCTGGAGAGCTAACCGGGGGCAGGGATCCTCCAAGAGCATGCCTCCTCTTAGACACAGCCGCCTTCCCACGTTATGGCCCATAGACAATCATCAGCAAAACACATTAGGCTGGTACAGTGGTTTACGTGTGGCTCCTGGCAATGCTGCTACTGCAGGAAATCCACAAGCATGAGACATGGGCTCGCAGTGCAAATTTCACTTGCTTTGAGATGTGAGAAGCCCGACACAGTCCCTTCAGCTGCTTACATTGAGAAAGGAAGCTTGTTTCCATCATCTCCAGAGAAAGGGGGCTGCCTGAAGTGCAATCAAGAAGCAAACGAGCAGCCCAGGCAGCAGGGAAAAGACAGGCCATCAGCCTTGAAATGCACATCACAGCATAAGACAGATGACAGCTTGTGAAGGTCCCTCTGAATAGCAGCTGTGCCCTCCAGCATATCAACTGTTTGCCCTCAATCTGGTATCAAACCATAAGCTTACTGAGAGTGCACTCTAAGTCATTAATAAAGACGCTAAATGTTATTGGTCCCAGCATCAAAGTAAGCGTCGAGTACCACTGCCTTTTCCACATCCTATTTCTAGGTCCTCTCCCCCAAGAAGTCCACACTTTGCTCAGCCTTCATTTAGCTGCTGAGATGCGCAGAGCCCCTTCTCTGCGCACTTCACATCTGCTAGCTCCAACACTGCTGAGCTTTGGCTCTCCTCACCCCATCCCCGCAAGCTCAGGCAATGCCTCAATGGTCAGTGCAGCCCCTGCTTCCCCCTCCTCTTCAGGGTTTCCCCGTCAGGTTCCTCCACAAAGCACTACTCTTACATCAAGGAAGCTGCTCCCTGCCCAAGATGCTGCTATTTCAGTGGATCCAGGGTGAAAAAGAAGGCAAAGCTGTGGCCCAATCCATTTGGGGGGAATCAAGGGTGAAATTCCACCCTTCCCCGAACTGCTAAGCGGTTCATATGCCACAGAACCATTTTAAGAGCAACAATGCCCCCTGCCTGTCTCCATCCCAGTGCTCTCTTTCCACTCCATTTTCTGGCTGCAAATTTAGACCTGATTTAGGTCTCTCCCTTGTCTCATACGACTGCCAGGACATGCAACTCCAGGTTTAGGGGTGATGGAATTTCCAGGACTGAATTCTGCTTCGATGTGGTATGGAGGAAATGTGGCTTCGGTGAATTTTCGTCTGTACAGCCCGAGCCAGGGCTCCCTCATGGACAAGCCGGGTCACTTTCAGAGGAGCATCCAAAAACTCATCTCCTTCTGTTTTGAGTTGAACAAACCATATTAGTAACTTCATCTTGCCTCTCCTTTAAACTCCTTCACCTCTTCCAAACTCCCACTGTGCCAGAGAGAGGATACTGCCCAGATCTTCCCATGGACCTGACTGGGGTGCTCAGCATCTTCTGGCTCTCTAGGGACTGCACCTTGTCTTGACTCACTGCTTTCTCCGAGAGGAGGGAAGAAGCAACGATGGAGAGGTGGGTCATGGTGCTGGAGGAGGCCTGCTGGGCAGGAAAAGGACAGACGTTTGTGGGGACGGGTGATATGTTCCAAGCCACGACCAGCACCCCCTGGAGGAGCTGGCTGCCCAAGTTCCCTTGAACATGAAGAGGATGAGGACAGCCTTCCTTGCAGGGCAGGGCACGAGATCTGCCACAACTACTCTCTGGAGATACAAGAGGCTGGGTAGGATCGCAGACATCCCCGACCCAGCGGAAGGCAGGCGCCGTAAACCTGGAACAAGAGGCTGAGAAGTGCCGCACAGGAAGAGTTTGGGGCGATGAGTCAGAGGCTGAAGGCACACACAGGAACAGGCTATCACGCGGTAACCACTTACTGCGTCAGCAGTGCAGTCCATGTGCATTCGCTTAGTCCGTGCAAATAAGGTCATTTCAGCCAGCTCAGTGCGGTTCTGTCGCGTTGGCGAACTCGAATTGGCTTGCAGGCGCCATGGATTAAGGGTGTGCACACGGATGCCCCCCGCCGTCTGCTGATGTACGGCAGCAGATTCCTCCGCGACAACTTGTCCAGTCTGTCCGCGCCTTCAGCTTCACGAGCAGCTTCATCAGCGGGACAGGGAAACCTGAACAAAAAGCACCGTGGGCTGTGGCAAGGTAGCTAAGGAGGTCAGGGAAATTGGTTTCCAGTGGGTTTGTGTTCAGCCACGACGAGGACACGCTCCGTGCCATTTCTGCCTTCCATCTTGGGCGTGCCTTCTCCAGCACCACAGCCTCCCATGTTCCTTTCCTAGGCTGGAGCCTGTTGGGCTTGGAAATGGCTGCTTGACAGAACTGCCTCGTTAGGAGGTTTCGCAACAAGCTCCCTGTGACTGCGTTAAGCGGCCTGCATCATCTGTTTTGACTTTGCTGGATTTGTCTGTGTTCAATATAGTTCTCGCAAGGGTCCCAGTTCAGCCCTCATTGACGTCAATGGGAGTCAGTCCATTCCCTTCAGTGAGAGCAAGAGCTGTCCCTTGGTGCTTGTATCTCGGCTGTTTCATTTCAATGCCCAGCTCCATACACCCTCCTACTTCAAACGATACCTTTCTCATCCCTTCAGCATGGCTGGCGGCTCTAGCCTGTCCCCTCCTGGCTGACTGATGGGTCCTGCCCCGGACTCGTTCCTCGTTCCGACACCACACCTCTCTCATCTGCTCTGCATCACTTACCTTGATTTTCTGAGCACCTCCAGCTCAGCTGGACCCTCAGCAATGTTTCCATTTCTTCAACGCAGACAAAGCATGTTTTCTTGGTTGGCCTCTCCAACTGGACGACTTCACCCTCCTACAGGTAAGGAAGGTTTTCACTCCAGTTAGTTTTAGTTCTGCATTGGCTCCTCAACAGGCAGCTCCCACCCTTAGATCTCTGCATGGGTGACTGTCAAAGAGGAAGGCTGAACAGTCACCAGAACTCCAAGCATCTGGTTTCAACACCTCACTCTGCTAAGGATCCCCACTGAGATTTCAGACAAGCCGTTTCAATTCTTTGCTCTCTCCTGTAAGAGGGAATCATGCTCTCCTCTCTCCAGCGGTTTTTCGTGGTGTGATGTCCTCGCGGTACTTTTGAGAGCACTACTAAAATCGCACGCAGAGAACTTCACATCCCCAAGCCTTTCTGAGTTAGCACCATCACTGCTTCTAAAACACTTCAAAAATGGGCAAACAAAGATGCAAAATATTAGCTGATCATTCACTAGATAAACCTTTCATCACATCCGTGGGCTGCCAGGAAAGAGCAGGAGAAAGCACGCCATGCATGCATTATTTCAAGCCTTTTCCTAGAGCACTCACTCCAGCAATGCTGGGGAGAGGATCCCGCGCTCAGCAGCTCCATGGTGTGATCCAGTGTAGCCTCGCTTACATTCCCATGTTCATCCTGGAGCCAAACTGTCTGCCTGATTTACGTTATCCTAAGGGAGATCTTGAGTTAGTGGCAGTAAAGTTCTTCAAAGAAGACGCAGCTCATGGAACAAGGAAAAATACAAGGAAAAATGGAACAACGGGAACTTTTCTCCATCCGCATCCCAGCTGGGGTTGGCTGGAGGTGGCTCCAAGTACGCCGGTGGAGCCCGATGCTGCGTGCATTGCCGAGGCTGCCACCATATCTCCCAGTGCCAGAGACGCGCTCTCAGGCAAAGTGGGAGGCAGAGGGGCTGAACGCAGCACCCCCACCCCCTCACGGCAGGCACGGTTTGAGAGCAGGGGATCGGTTTTATCAGTAACAGATATTCTGCTAGGAGGGGGTAGGCTTCCTGCGAGCTTCAGCAGTGAGGAAGGAACATGGCAAAGCATTCAAACAGCAGCCTGCCGCAGCTCCAGGGGAACGGCTTCAAGATGTGGCTCCGTCCCACTGACAGGCAACCGTGGCACCTTCAGCTCTAGGAGCAATCGTAAATCCTGCTGGATTTAGAGACAAGAAAGAGGAGAGACAACATTTCAAAGCTGACAAGTGTCCAGGGCACCCCTGCACATCATTTCCCCAGGGGCCTGTTACCTCTGCCCTGGGAAAAGCTGCTCTGACTGCAGCACGGTGTGCTACAAAACTGGAGCTCAGGGCAGCCCCTGGGCAAACTGCAGGGAAGGAAGTGTCAAAGCCAAGGCCAGCAAGCATCGCCCTCCCCCAGCACCCCACCTGCACAGCACACCAGAGGCGGGCAGGGCCTGCAGACATGCCACAACGCGGCTGTCCGGCTAAGGAGGAACCAGGGAAGGGAGGAAGTGGAAGGAGGAGGGATGGAAAAGGTGAACGTGGGCTGCCAGAGCCTTCCTCAGGTGGGAGCTGGGCAGCAATGGCAGCGAACCCACTATTTACGAGGAGTAAAGTGTTACAGAGCACAGCTGGGCCTGGACTACCTTCACCAACACCACGGCCTGCCAAGCTCCTAATAAAACCCAACGCAGGTTGACTTGGGCTCTCCTGGTGCTCCAGAGCAGCAGCCGCCCCCTCCCAGCCCGGGGCCCACATGTGCAGTGAAGCAAGCACCTCTCCGGGGCCTCCGGGGCTTCCCACCCACGGCCACGGCCCAGCGGGGCAGCCCAGGAGCGGGTCCGTGTCCCCACGGCTTACCCTGCCCTCGGCAGCCCCACCTCGCCACACACACCTCCCTGCCCCGAACGGGGCCGGAGTACGCCCGCAGTCTGTTGTTGTTGGTTTTGGCTCGGCGGTAGCAGGCTGCTTCCAGCAAGAGTGGTATGAATAATTGCCCAATTAACTGGAGGAACTTCCAGATGTGTGTTTGCTTTCATACCCATCCAGCCCCCCTCAATCCCACGTGCCTAATGCTGCGGAGAGCGGTGGGGGCGGGAGAGCCGAGGCGCTGCGGCAGCGCGGGCAGGGTGAGCCCGCTGCCTGGCTCGGCTCCCCTTTCCATCCCCACCTCCCTCCCTCTCCTTAAATGGGGAAATGGTCTTTTTTAACGACCCTGGGGAGAAGGAAATTTGCCCTGCCTGCCAGAGCTTGGTTATGCATGCCAAAAGCCAAGCAAGCAGAGAAGAAAGCTGATCCCATGTTATGATTTTTATCAGGTGCACACACAGTGAACCCTCTTAACACAGGTATTTTTTGCATCCCTCCCACCTCCCTTTCCCATCGAATAATCTCACACTCAGCAAAGGTTTTATCAGCCAAGCTGTTTTCACCCTGTGGGACATGCTGAAACATTTCAGGACGGCGGTTCTTCTCTGCTGCCTGTGGAATCCAGTCCCAGCACTGCCACCAACCCCCTTCTTGCCGTGTCAGAAAGGGGGATCTCCAGGATTTCGGGGGAGATTTGATCAAAAATGGTAAACAGAACCAGGCCAAAAGGTGTCTCAGACCCTACAGGTGATGGGAGCTTCCCACCATCCCTCGCTCATACAAAAAGCCCAAAGGGTGGCTTTCCCCTTCCTCCAACTTTAGCACCCAGTTTGGCACCTGAAGAGCAAAGCTCCGGCGAGCAGCTCCGGAGCAAGCTGCTCCACCCAGCAGCGCTCAGAACAAAGGGGCTGATTCACTCTTGAGGCTTGGGTCTCTCCCCTCTGCATAGTGCAGACGGAGATTAAAGGGCAAAATTACACCAGATGGCAAACTTCTAGACAGCTACTGTTTGGGGAAATGAATGCCATCCAAAACACGCGCTCTGCCCAACCACAGCTCCAGCTCAAGGCGTTCTCCCAGCCCAAAACCTCAGCCCCGGAACCCTTCGGACAGGGTGGCCAGAAATAACAGCAGGAAGGTGATAACTGGAGTTGGAAGAGGCATGAGCCTCATTGCGGGCATCATGCAGACTCCTTGCATCACCAGACTCCCAAGGCTTTATCTTACAAAGCTTTGGATGCAGTTAGCAGAGAGTGCCTGATAGCCACGCACCTCCCCAGCCGCAGCCAGAACATCCCCTTAACACCAGCACACAGAAGCACTGCCGTAGCCAAAGGCTCATAAAAGCTGCTTTTTCTCCCAGCAGGCAAAGACTAAAGAAAGAAGACAAACTCACGTATGTTTGCTCTATGCAGTGTACTGAGAGCCTGGCTCACTGCAGGCCAAGCACATCCCTCTCTGACCACACAGGTTCAAAGAAAACATCCTCCTGAAGCTGGCGAAACGATGCGGGCAATGTTCTGATTCGCCGTCCTTTGGACCAGGACACCTGAGCAGGGCAGATAGCCAGTCTCCAAACACTTTTAAATGATGAACGATGACGTTTTCTCAAGAAGAAGTTCAACAGGCAACATTCACTTTTTGTTAATCAGCAAATAGCCTGGTGTCAAAACCACATTTCCGTGCTGAATCTCCGTGGCACACATCGCAGGACCGGGGTGTAAGCTCCCGCTCCTGCCAAGTCACTGAAAAGTCACTGCTGCTGGGAATGGCTTTCCCCTTGCCCTCCTAGTTTGCTATTCGAATCCAGCCCACGTGCAGCTGATTGTCTCCTCTTCACAGCACCTTGCCTGGTCAAATCCAGACTTGGTGAAGCAAATACCGGAGTGTTTGCTTCCGAGTATGAACCTGGCTGCTAGAGAGCAGCTAACTTACTGCAGCACCGTCCTTCAGGAGTTATTCATGGCTCCTCTGCCTGACCTGCTGCATGTTGGGCAGCTTGAACAGGCTGGCATTTTCAGTTCCACAAGAGGACAAGGCGTTGGAGCCCAGAGGGCAAGGAGGAGGTGCCAGGTGCGTTATGAAGATAAGGAAGGCAGGGCCTGGGAGTCCGGCTGTGTGACCGCACAGGGCCAGAGAGCGTAAAGACGGGGAATTGGATAAGTGCCCAAAGGGAGACAAAATTGGTTTTAGCTAAGGACAGCAAGGCCTTAGGTCTGTCCTGAGCGCTGGCGTCTCAGCCAGGTCCAACATCCACAGGGCAGGGGTGCTGGGCCAGCCCGCAGGATGCCTGTCAGAGGGCAGAGGAGGCTTTCAGGCTGTGCAGGATTTTGGAAAGGAGGAACAGCAGGCTTCCCCTCCGCAGCCATCTCCCTCCCACCGCCCCGCAGGGCTCTAAGTGGGCCATAAATGTTTTCAGCATGGCACTTTACCAAGCATACGCCATAAATTACAGTCCCGTGCCGATAATAAGTCAGGTAATAGCACCACTTTTTTGTCCTGCCAACTGCACAAAAGGTGGCAGAGGGGAGCAGGAAGGCGGGGGGGACGGGACGGGGGCGGGGGGGGGACGCCTATTAGCACCAGGCTGGATTTTACATGCAATGGAAAGTGTTTGTTCAGCTGGAAGTGAAAACGGTCCTTAACCCAAGAGCACACGCTAATGAAAACAGAGTGTGCAGAGGGGGAGAGGGGCACCAGCACAGAGTGGCGATTCACGCTCCAGCACAGGTGCGAGGGCCATGAGGACCAGGCCCGGGGTCAGAGCACCCACCGAGCCTGCTTTTGCTCTGGCTTCATTTCACACCTTTTCGAAACGCTAATTGCAGGTTCTGCTTTGCCCTCGGGGGGAACAGAGACAGGCCTGAGAGCACCCAGCGCCGTGGGTTTCGGGGTGAAGCCCACTTGCCAGGCAGAGTTAGGGACCTGCCCTGGCTGCCTGGCTGGGACTGGGGGGTGCCTGCTCCAGGCTGGGCAATGCACCGTCTCCTCTTTCTTCCCCAGCGTGGCCCCAGCCTGTTCTCAGCTCTCCAGAAAGCAAAGCCACAGGATCACAGCCTGGTTTTGCACTTGCTTGCCCAGTGAAGTCTGCCAGCCCCTCGCCGCTCCCGCTCCATCATGCTGGTGGCAATGTCCCCCAGGGCCGGGCACAGCCCAGCCGGATGCTCGGGCCTGGGCAGAGCTCTGCAAGGGACGTCAGCACCCAAGGAGCCTGGTGAACACCACTAAGTTCCCCAGGAAGCAGCAGAGGGGGCTGGTGCAGAGGGGTACGAGGCGAAGAAAGGGACCAAGACAACATCAAAGCCAGTGAGGGGCCTAAATCCACCCAACACACATTTATCCATCTAGGTCTGCAGCATGTGCATCACCAACAGCCCCCGGACACGTCTGTGATATAACCCGCTTCTCAGAAAGAACCAAACTCCTTCAAGATCATCCTCTCAGGGCAAACCCTGAGAAAACAGACAAGGAATTCCCTGAGACCCCACAGGTCAGCAGGCAGGCACCCCACGGGTGGCAGCAAGCTACCACTTGCAAGATCCCTCTGCAATGAATGTTCCTCCGCCAGATACTAGAGGCTGGCAAGAGTGCCCAGCAGCTGGAGGCATCTGCAATAGCAACACCTGTGGACAAAGCTACATGCTTAAGAGGCAATCGCAATCGTCAGGCATTTTGGAATACCTGATGCAATACGCTAAGAGCATACCGTACTTGCCACCCGCAGCTATGTCCTGGTCCTCTCTTGGAGGGTGATTAAGGCCATCCAGGAGGGAGGCTGCTGAGTCCTTCCTAATGAATCCCCTGTGCATACCAGAAGGATCGCCTAGGACCAAAAGCTAGCACTTCCCACGGCGTCTGTCCCTGGAAGGCAGGAGGTACCATAGCTGGGGAGAGGGAGGTGACAAAGAGTCAGGAAAAGCCAGTTGCAATCTGTCCAGCTAAACGCGAAGTATAGGGTCTGCACATCACTTCCCTGAGCCAGAGAAATGGGCGGCCGCCCTCAGAACAGTTCCCCTGGACTTCTTGCTGAAACGTCCACCGGCACGCTCCTAATTTTGGTAGGTTTGTGTCTTTGCCAGGAAGAACAGCAGCAGATCGTCCAGGGGGAGGGATCCAGATCTGGCTGCTGCAGGTGGCTAAGGAGGCGATCCACGCCGCTGGGCAAGCACCCCAGCACCCTTAGCATGTGACACATGCAGGATTCACTTACTTATCCCACGGCAATTCCCAGTTTTACCCACAGGAGGTCACACTTTGCCAGGCTCATCAGCTTTTGATGCAGCCAGCCCTGTGCAAACAGCATCGCTGGGGGACCAGCAAAGCCAGAGTTTTAGCAGCCCAGCTCAGGGTTTGGCCGAATCCCTTCTGCACATCCTGCACTTCTCTGACAAGGCTCCAGCCACTCTCCTGTAAAGGTGCCAGCCCCTCTCCAAAGCTGCTGAACGCCCCCGGGGACAGCTTTCCCACCCGAAGGCCCATTCCACCTCCTCAGCGTTTCCTTGCTTTTTTATTTTCCTTTTCCTTTTCTCTTCTCCCCATCCAGCCATCCAGCCCCTCTGTTGCCGCTGGCAAAAAGGCCCCGTTACATCCACGCATGCCCAGACCGTAACTCTCGCACGGTTTCATAAGAAAATGAGGTCTGTCCAGCTGCATGCATTTCTGTTCAAATACATTGCAGGAAAACGAGTGGTGAGGTGGAAGAGCATCGCCACGCAGATAAAGGGTTCGGCATCAGCTCACCCATTTTTAGTTTTCAGAAACAGAGACAAAAAACACAAGACACAAACCCACAGGAAACCAGGTTTCACTGAACGCTGTACTTGTGGAACTATTCGTTTTGCACCATGTGGAAGTTCTCCAGAGCTCAGGGGAGTTGTTGGCTGGCAGTCCTATAACCCAGTATCTTTCCTTCATCCCCAGAAAGCCTTTGCAGGCTCATTGCCCTTGGTGCCTGGCAGTCAGTGGACCTTGCTCTTTACTTGAGTTGCTGCAGTACTTGGAGCCCGAGCATTCCTCGGGTTCTGTAAAAAGCTGCCAGCAATGAACATCTTCCTCCAGGAACAAAAGTCGACTCGCTCAAACATGCTTCCCATCAGCACTCAACCAGTCGAGCGTGGCCTTCACCCACTCTCACGTAGTCACAGACAGCACAACAGCTGGAGAACAGGGCGCTGAAGGTCATTCCCATGGCCATGCAGTCCCCACGGCTTTAGGACAGCACACAGCATCCACTCTGTCCTCACCACGGCCATTTCTGCACCGCCTACCGCTCCACAGGCTGCTCTCCTTTACGCACGCAGCCCTCCCCTTCTGACAGGTCTCCCTGCGCTGGCCTGAGCCCTGTGCCGGGCTCTGTCTCCCTGAATACAGCCCCCTGTGGCACCTGGGTTACTGGAACGGCAAAACTACCGGGCAACGCACAGACTGGGTGACAAAAGTGTCCTCGTTACACTCCTAAAACCTCTCGGAAATCGCCATGGAACATCAGTAGGTAAATCCGAAGAGAGCCTTCGATTACTTCTGCTTTTTGAACGCTGAGAGCAATTGTTTGTCTAAAGGGTGCGTTCCGCTCAAATCGTCGTTTGTGCTTCAGCAGAGAAATTCCTCAGGTCCGGTGCCTTTCCCTGCGCCGTGCTCCTCCGAGGCCTGCCGGTCCCAGCTGGGAGCACCCCACGAGAGCACCGTCCCTCTCCCTGCCTCGGTTTCCCCCGAGAAGCACGGGAACACGAGCGCCTTCGCCTCAGAGGGGTGCTGTGAGCCCGCGTACACAGGCTGCGCAGGACACGCGCTGCTGGGAAAAGATGCTATAAATACTGGGGACAGATGGAAGCTTTGCATCCTCCTACAGAACCTCTCCAAACACTGCCCACGCGCCGCTGCTCCCACCCCTCTCCGTCCAGCTCCGTCCTCTTTCCTTCAGGCGGCTGGGGACGGGCACGTGGCCTGCCCCGGCCTGCCTGCCGCCGGAGGCTGTGGGTGAGCAGGGGCAGCCCTCCCTCGGGGCCCCGCTCACAACCCAGCCGCCGTCGATGCGGCTCCTCCGTGCCTGACACGGCGGCACCGCGCCTCGTGCCGTCCTCGCAGCCCCTCGTGCCTCCCGTCGGGCCGTAACCCTCCCACGGAAGGGATTTGTTATCTGGGGTTACAACGCTGTGCACATTTACAACACCGTGTAAAAGGTCAGAACTTTATTGGTCACTTCGGTGTGCCTAGTGAACAATCTTCAACGTGGCAGCTATTTATCCAGCCGTAAACAGCACGCTGCTGCCCAGGCAAGCCAAATAAACGCCGCGGCAGCCCTCCGGCCTTGAAACGAGCCGGTTTCTGCCCCGGCCGTCGCAGCCTGGGTAAGAAAACAACCGCTTTGCGACCGGGCGCAGAGCCTCGCCGCTCCTGAAGCGCCCCGAGAGGAGCCCCGGGGCCGCGCTCCCTCACGGCCGCCTCCCCGCGGCCCCCTCACGGCGCTCCCGCCTCGCGCCCCTCGCCTCGGGGCGGCCGCTGCCGCGCACGTGCCACGCCGCCTCCCGCCCGGCCGCGCGCATGCGCACGGCGCCCCCCGCCGCCCTTCAGGGCCGATGCGGCTGAAGGGAGCCGCGGCCGGGCCTCAGCGCCCAGCCCCGCGGCGGTGCCAAGCCGAGTGGGATCGTCAGCGTCTGGGAACACTCAGGGAATGAAAACAACACGGATCGCATCTGGGTGTTACCAGAAAAAATAATTCCTTGTTAGAATCTCCTAGTTACACCATCACTGGTAGTTGGGGGGTGTTGCTATAGCTTAAGGCGGTTGCTTTGCAGAAGCAGCACTGGGACCTTGACTCTAAGGACTCCAGCCACAGTTTGTATTAGCTCTTTGTTGCTTCCAAGCCATGCGTTACACTTCTGCCCTTTGTAACTTGTACAATAGCTGTGGATAATACTGCACGATAGCTAGCCAGTGAGAGCCTTTGTACTGGGTGTCTTTCATTAATATTTGAAAAAATGGCAGGTGTTTCTTCTGCTAGTTTCAACGCTAGGGGAAGAGCTTTCTGCTTCTCTTTCTTGCTGTTAATAATTAAACGTTGCCAAGTGAAGTTTGTAACAAGCTATCTGTGGGCCTTCCACATTCAAGTGCCTCTGCTCATCCTAACCCTCCTGTTGCAGCCCTTTGTTTCTCCCCTTGGTTGTTTTTGCTTCTTCTTTTTGTTAATTTGAACTCTTGAAACAGCCTCCCCAGTCCCTTGGTCAGCTGTGTCCTTCGGGTTGTTAAATAAACCCAAAGAAGTTAACACCTGCACTGAAACTTCTGTGTCCATAAATTCAAGGCAGGCAAGCGTTAAAGCGAACCAGTCCACGCTGCTTGTGTCTCTTGCTGCCTCCAGCACCAAGGTTATTGCAATCTGATAATACTGCCCTGGCGCTTGTTTGGGCTGTAAGGGCCTCTGCTCCAGTGCTGAAGCTGGATGGAGTTAGTAACAGGCAAGTTGTTGGCGACAGACCATAGATCTTGGTCCTTGGTGTTCTAGCTCTCTAAATTGCATTCTGCTCTGCCCATGTTAAAGGTGCTTGTGTTGGGCTGTGTGGATACGTGCTCCGAAGCAGGTAGGTGTACGGTAACACTTGGAAGAGATGAGCTGTGTTAATGGCCTGAAAGAAACATTGCTGGTCTCCACTGATAGCTTTGAATTGTGACTGAGAGTTAAAGAGCTAAAATTTCTTTTAGAAGTCTGGGGGTGCCTTTATCTTCAGATATAAGTGGAATATTTGGATATGTTTGCATAGCGTGTAGCTTGGGGATGAGGGCTTGCAGCAGAGCTCACCTAAGGAACGCTGGTCGTCAGCCATTTGGTTCCCTTGTGCCTGACCAGGCAGTCACGGGACCTTTCTGATATAAAAATAGGCAGAGCTAATTGCACTGTATTAATGATTGACTTGCTTGGATTCCGTGTGTATGGGTGGGAGCACGTGCTGGAGGCGTCCAGCTGTGGAATTAGCTGTTTCTCTGAACTAAGCACTCTTATCTGTGTTGTTCCTGCACTTAGGCTTCTCCGTATCTCATTTGTGCTCCTCTTGCTGAAACTTCCTCAGTTCAAGGACAGCTACCTGAGCTTTCAAACGCTGCAAAAGCCCCAGTGTTGATTCCCATTGTCCTGGGGAAGGAGTTTGATAGACTGTGTGTTTTATCGTGCTTGGTAGGGACACAGCTCTGTTCTGTTACCAGATAGGTGTAACACCTGTGTGGCTACACCAGCACTGGGTTATTTTGTTCGAGTTTTCCAGGAGAAAACAAGTGAAGGAAGAAATAACTCACATAAAAAGGTGCTCTCATGATCGGATTTTGCAGTTGTTAAAACTGTGTTACTTCAAAGTCTGCTGGGCTGAATATAATTCATTTGAAAAGAAGACTGATGTGTACCAGATTCGTTCAAACTTTCTTACCTAACAGGACAAGAGCCTGGTCCAGTGACTGGTATCAAGTAAGCTGATTTGAACCTGTACTGCACTACGTATCTCCAGAATATAGGTATTTTTGTTTCAGAACTGGGGATCTTAAACCTAAAAAGATAAATACTGCAAGCTGTAGAGCTAGTACTCTCAAGTCCCCTGCCTATGCAGAAACTACCTGTGCCCTTTGGGGAGAGATGCTCTTCAGAGATTACAGGAAGGACACCAAATTGTATGTTAAACAGGCAATTTCATAGATCAAAACACTGGGGAGCACTGCGGAAGAGCTGGGGCAGAGGAGAACCAGCAGTAAACTACAAAGGGAACACTGGCTAAAAATATTTATTACAAAGGTGCCACGAGCAGTAATCCTGCTTGTGGTTTGAGAGACTGAAATGAGTTGTTTATGCTGTAAGCACTTTAATAGTATGGTTAATTAGCCACTCTTCTCCATTGTGAGGGTATTTGCCCCCTTGTTCTCTCTACTCCAGAGGCAAATACGAAGGTTGGAAGCCATGCAGAAGTGCAGGCAGATAGCTTTTAGAAGTTACAGAGGTCATTGGTGTACCTAATGCGTGTGAGTGCTGCCCAGCACGTTCTTCTTAAATGGTCTGATTTTTTTTTCTCCTCATCAACAGACCTGGCAGAAGGGAGCAAGTCAGAAGATCTATGCGAAGATAAGTTCTGCGGTAAGGACTAATAAAATCCCTTCAGTCTGGGGGAAGGAGGGGTGTTACGGGTGCTGTTTTTTTGTTTTTTTTTCCTTGTTTCCTTGTTTGTTTTTGTTATAATATCCCACTGTATAGAGGGAATGCTTGCTTTCTAATGTAATTCCCCAGGGGGACAAGATTCCTGCTTTACATCTCAGTGTGCCTGTAAGCCCTCCCCTCCAACTGAGAGACTGGCATCTGTGGATCCATGCAGTGACATTTGACAGAGCAGACATCAGATATTTTAAGTCCCTTGAAATTTACTCAGAATGAGCATGTGGATAAGGAACACCATCTACTGCAAGGCAACTCCTCCATCCTGTGCTCTGAGCTACCTTAATGGTCCTCTGACAAGGCAAGTCTTCCCAAAATTTTGCCCCACTAGTAAGACTAGAGATTAGCAATCTACAATAATAGTAAGATTAAAATCTCAGCAACCAGTCTGTGGCTATAAATGCCGTTTGATTTTTAATGAAATAAGGTAGCGCTAGCTTGGGATTGTGCAGTGATTGCTTTTACAGTATGAAATGCTGTTCCTGTCCCTTTGCTGCTCCAGGACAAGTGTTTGGGCTACTCTTGGGATTTTGGTACTGCGTAACTTTTGGAAGACTACAGAAATAAGAACAATATATTGCTTTATTCTAAGTTCCCTGAAATGTAATTGTGGGCATTCTGCCCGAGATTAGATCCTCCTTTAATTCTAAAGTGGTTTTGGAGCTGGTTTGGTGTTGGTGTCTAAGTTTTCTCTTGTGTGCAGGATAATCTACCTTTTGTTGTTTCCAAAGAGGGGTAATCCATAACCAGAGATGCTAGATTATGGAAGCTTTTCTTTTTGGCAGTCTTGGGAAGAAGGAGAAGATACGGAGTTTTACAGAGCTGGAGGAGATTAGATTTGTTATAAATTGTCAGCTTGAACTTTGTAATTTTCAAAATGCTTATGTTACTGTAAATCAGATTTTCTTTTCCAAGAGAAAACCTCTATACCTTTAGCACTTGGTGCAGAAGATAATAAAATAGTCTGATATGATCATGATTTCCTACTCCCTTTTCAGCTGCCAGCTGAAATCATGGGGCTGCAAAACTTACCTTGGAATAAACAAGTCATTGATCTATTACCTCCATATACTTTATATGGCATGCTTCATATTTTGAAACTTCTGGTTTCAAAGTATTTTTTTTTTAATGGGTAACACTTCGTTAATTGTATAAAATAGATTTGCTGCTTAAATTCATTTTTGTTTGTTTGTTTTTGTTTTAAAGGAAAATTCTCCCCGTAGTTGGTCCTCCTATCTGTAACGACATAGGCAGGACAGAAGCTCCTGATCTATATCTTTGATAACATTCACTCTCCAGTACCCTCGTACAATGCTCTCTTTTTTATCATTTTGCGCCCTTTGTGGAACCATTCATCTTTTCTTCTGTTCCTTTTTTTTTTTTTGCACAAGTTTTCTTTTCCAGACCTTTATGTTGTTTGTTTTGGGAGTGTTTGGGTTTTCTCCCTCCTATGGCATCTTCTAATAAGTACAGCTCATGGAATCAACAGTGAATGAGTATTAGAAGTGCTCGTGTTGTCCCAGGACAGGAGATGGGAACGAGGGGTTGCTGTTTTCTGTTGAAATGTTTGTAGATATAAGGCCTACACATTCTCTTAAGTATAAGCTACTGTCATTTACCAGACCAGCATAGATCATTGCGTTTCTGAACTTTTTATTGTAATAAAATACATGATTGATTAATCACAGATAATTAAAAGTCCCTGTTTAAGAAGAGAACATTACTCGTGCTTTCATTTATAAATGAAAGCACAAGATTCTCAGGCAAGCCTTCAGTGACTGTGCTTCATATGCAGTGGTGACATCCACAGAGAAATCATCCAGATGCTTAAAATGCTTTGCCCTGCAGTGTGCTCTTACCAGTACCGTCAGACACTGTCGGGTCTTCTGCAGTTTCTTAGGGAAGTCAGTTGTCTTTTCTTCGGCAGCGTTACTTTCTTGCTGCGTTGCTTTGTCCTTCTATCAGATTCGTTGGTATATAAAGCAAAAATCTCAGGTGTGATTCAGCATTGTTCAAGGATGGGGAATCTTCTACTTAGGGCTTGGGGGTTAATTTTCTTCAGCTGGAGTGAGGACTAATAGCTAGAAATCTTGAGGAAGAAGATTTCATCTGTTAATGTGCCTTCTGTGTGGGTTAGTTTAATGAAGTTGTATATATATGTGAAGTATCCTGACAAGCTGTTAATCTGTCGTACAACTTTCAGAAGGCAAAATTGTAAGATCCTTGAAATAGGATAAGGAACAAGGTTTTCCCGATTATAATGTTTTAAGGAACTGTGTTTATTAAAATCAGTACCAAGTAGTTTAATCTCAGGTTTTAATCAAAGCTGGAATCTATTTTTAAAAATTTTAGAACATAAATATTTCACTACTGTGGCTATATGTACTCTGGAGTTGGAAGAAATATTGCTACTCCACATTAGTTCTAGTTCAGGTATTTCAGTTTGCTGATTCTTGCATTTTGGAAAGCAAAAAATGATTATTTTAATGAACTGGAAGTAGAGTTGGTTAATTTTGTGATTGAAATAGTGAAATGCATCTTGCAAAACTTTCTAGGTTGCTTTTGTAATGAAAAGTATTAAAGTTGTCCCTAGCCATGTTAGCTTTAGTAAAATTGTGACCTTATATTCCCTTTGAAGGGAAGTCCTAAATCAAATTGTTTATTTTCTGACTGATGTGTTTTTAGATGCTTTCATAGATTTTTTTATTATTATTATTTTTCCAAAGGCAGTATCAGGCTTCTGACTGCCACAATTTGCTTCATTGCTCTATAACATTCAGTGCAGTTTTCAGACATCTTCTGAAAGTAGCCTACACAACAATGGGAAGAATTAAGGGATGGAATGGAAAAATGTGGCTGGATTGGCAAGCTTATTTCTTAAAAATGTAGTCATTGACTTGAAATCGTGCCAGTCCCAGTTCAGTGGTCATTGCCTGGTTTTGAATTATAATGATTATTTGCTTCATAGTTTTAGACTTAACCTCGGAAAATCTTTTGTCTTTACTGCAGCCATTTTTGGTGTATTTTCAATATGCTTTTTTCCTACTTCTCACTTGTTTTTAATTTGCACTTAACTGAAGAGCGAGAAGCTCCATAATACACCAATAGATCCAACAATCTCAAACTTGTGTGGTGGTTGCTACTAAAAAAGTGTGTTGTTCTGTGTTAATCTTACTGTTTTGCAGAAATCAGTCGAATTAGAAAGGAGAATGAGGGCTTCTCGTTAAAGGAGGTGTATGGAACTTTCAAGCTTTGCCATTGTCATGAGTAGTGTAATTGGCTTTGCTAATTTTTAAAACCCTATTACAACTTTGCCTGAAGAGGTACTTGAAAGCATTGCAGTTCTCCGCAGTTGAGGTGCTGTTATCTAGAGATGCAGGCGGAGGATACTGCTGCAACGTGGTGCTAACTTTTCTAATGTTACTTTACCAAGAGGGAAAGAGTTGTGTTGTAATAAGGAGATGTAAGCGAGTCTCAGTACCTGCGAGAAGCGGGTGGGACGCAGCCCCTGACCAGCTTGCTCCTTGCTACTGAAAATGAGACAGCTTTTGTCTGCTTTCACCATCAACTCAGAGTTAAACTTTGCTCTATATGTGTTTGCCAGAAGAGAAAACTTGTACAGAAGGATGGATGGAGGAAGATTCAGAAGGAGTGGGAGAAGGAGACGACAAAGGCTGCCCAGAATTTTTCTGAATTTTCTTGGGCTCTTCTCCTTTGGCAAGTAAATACTCCCAGTTTGAGGCCTGCTGCCTTGCAGTAGCTTTTGGCACAGTGTCAGGAGCTATGCACCATTACGCTGAAGCACGCTAATTCTGTTGGTTTTGCAAGCAGTTAAGAGCTGGTCATGCTTTAGCGGCCTCGACAATGCCTGTTTGCTTTGCTGTCATTTTTTTTCTTGCAGCATTTAGAGCTTTGAGAAGCACAAGGAGCCAGACCTACTTGCACAGCCAGCGGATTTCTCCCAGCCAAAGTGTGCTCAAAAGTTCTGTCAGTCGGATTTCCATCCCCTAGCCACTGACTTCAGTGAGCTTGCTGAGGAGCATGCGCTCACCAAATTCATTAGTTTCTGGAGAAACTTCCAGAGGGAAAGATGACATGCAACCTTTAAACATGCCTGTGACTGTGAATGATAGAAAACAGATATGAATTCATATGAATACATGACATGAGGTATGTGAATGATAGCAAAAAAGCAAAGAGTAAGGACAGAGAAGAAAGTTTATAGGAAAAAGGACAGAAAAGTTGTAACTCTGAGTATCTTGTAAGTTCTCTCATAAGATAGATATTTTAATTAACCCTCCCTAATGTAAACATAAGTGGTTCCCAAAAAGTGATGGCAGAAAGGGGAAGCTATTTCATAGTGGAGACTCCAGCAAGTACAGGGTTGTAATAGTTTCTGTGCTGAAGCGACCGTGAATTGTATGGTTCAACTTTCTGTACTTTGCTCCCTCCTACATAGAAATATAATTTTTCTCCACAAGGATATTGTAGAATTTCAATTAAATATAAATTTCCCTGTCTTTCCCAGGTGGAGAATGACAGAAAAATGTTAACAGAGCTACGTTGACTCTGCAGTGGGCTGGTATCCCACCCTTACTCCTTTGCAGATCCCGAAGACGTGCTCTCAAGGAAGCATTGTTTCTAAATGCCATAAAATAGCCTGCTTTCAGGTCTGAAGTGGGGACAACATGTTGCCTCCTTTAATTACAGCCTGAGAATTAATTTCATATGTGGAAGAACACAACAAAAAGAAAAGGTGAGCATTTCTTTATTGTTCTTACGTTCTACAGTGTAAAAGATGACCCCCAAAAAATCTGTTTTCATAAAATCTGAGAAAATATTTGGAAGGAAGGAGCCATCCAAAAGGCTCCTGTGTGTTGCTGACAACCTTATTAAAGAGAAATTAAATTTCAGTGTCCCACTATGTGGTTCCAAAAAAAAAAAAAAAGGTAATTATTTTTTAGCCATACTTTAACACTATCTGAATTAAATGTATGGCTGTCCAAGCTAATGCTCATTGTATGTTTATGAACTTCTCTGAATTTGAACCAAAATGTTTGTTTTATTTTACTGTAGTAAAGTAGGAAGGATGAATCATGTCTTGATGGTGTGTCTGCCTTGAGCTTCAAATCCTTTTAATGCACCTGTTATAAAAAAGACCATGGTAGTGCTAGTAAACGTCAGGTTCTATGCATCGTCCAGTCTGTTGATACAGGAATGGCAAAAGGTTTTCTGGAAGCATTTCAATAACTGTTTTTGTTGCTTTGGCCTTTGCACATAATGTCACAATCATACAAATCAGTTCCATGGGCCTGTTGCATTTTATAGAGCTTATCTGCTGCTGCAGAGTCTGGGGGCGTGCTCCCCAGCTTTAACCTGGTGCTGAGGCGCATTGATAGAGATGTTCCTGCAGTGGACTAACTTGTTGCCTGCTGTCACTGCTGTGTTTTAGTGGCAAACTGGAAGGGGAGATGCAGTAAATTAAAGCTAATTCACGTATGGGCATTAGTGGTTGCAGTCATGCTGGCTGCTGGGACACAGGTGTGCTTTGAAGCTGGAGTCAGCTGGTAGATCATGTTAACACGTGCTTTGAGGAGCTAGAGGCTAGGACTTGATCTTTCGGCTCTCGCTGCGCTTACAGGCTAGTGTGTTTTTAAAATGGTCTAATGTTGGTGACAGCAGGCCCTCTAGAGGGTGGTGTGATCATAGAAATGCATACAAAATCAGAACCAGCAGTCCAGTGCGGTGCTCAAGAGGATTGAGAATCAGTGTCGTGAAGCTGTTTTAAGCTGATGTGAGCCCGTATTGCCATCCAAAAGGGTGGTTCTGCCTTGTCATCTTTGCACTGGCACTGACGTTGGCCTAGTTGACCCTACAGCTGCACATCTTGCTTACCAAATGGAAGAATTGTACATCAACAAACTAGTCTCTGCAACTGTGTGACCACGAGAGCCAGTACCAGCATAAAGGAGCACCTAGGAGCGTGTGGTTGTGTCTACCAGGAGGTCAGCGTCTCTTTCTACTGGCTTCACAGTCTTGGAACAGTTTACACTGCTCATGAAACTGCATAATTTTAGGATAAATAACAGTTACTCCCCCAGAGAGTTAGGAATAGAGACTGCAAACTGGACAAGCTGTGGATATTTCTGAGTGGGATGTTTCTCTTCTGCAAGTGAGAAGTTAATTTACAGGTCTTTGCCTCTGCTCGGTCCTTCAGTTAGGAAGTTCACTTGATGTGCAGATGTGCTCAGAATCAGTCTGTGGGCTGGCCATTGATAAATAACTTTGATATGAGTTACTGACAAGTATGTAATGAGAATGGCAGTGATGTTTGGCTTAAAAATAAAAAGTGCTTATATACTTTATGCTTTGGAGAACAGCTTTGGCAGTGCAGGAACAAGTTGAATGTATGTATGTGTGTTCCTAAGGAAAATGGGAGATCATCTGTTGCACAAACTCTTTTTTTTACTTCTTTCAGGAAAATCTGCAAGACATTTAATGATGAAATAGTCTCAGTTCTCATTATTTTTCTCATATGCTTCTCCTCAAGCCATGGATGAATACAGCTGCTTTGTGGATTGGGACAAAATGGATGTTACTGTCCAGAGCCAGGATGCAAAGGACCTGACCTGCACGGAGTTCCAGGAACTCAAGCAGCTGGCCCGACAAGGCTACTGGGCCAAGAACCATTCTCTGAGAGCCAAAGTGTACCACAAGCTGATTAGCAACATCCCATGCCGCACGGTGACCCCGGACGCAAATGTTTACCGCGACATTGTTGTGAAGATTGTTGGAAAACGTAACAGTAGCTCCCTACCACTGCCAGAGTTTGACGACAGCCTGGTCCCTACGTACTGCTTGAATGCTGAAGGCATTGGGGCAGTCAGGAAGATTATTTTGTGCATTGCAAATCAGTTCCCAGACATATCGTTTTGCCCAGCACTGCCTTCAGTGATAGCTTTGCTCCTTCACTACAGCAAGGATGAGGCAGAGTGCTTTGAACAGGTTTGCCGCATCCTTGCTTGCAACGACCCTTCGAAGCGGCTCATTGATCAGACGTTCCTAGCCTTTGAGTCCTCGTGCATGACTTTCGGGGACCTGGTTAACAAGTACTGCCAGGCAGCACACAAGCTGATGGTGGCAGTGTCCGAGGATGTGTTAGAGGTGTACTCTGACTGGCAGCGGTGGCTCTTCGGAGAGCTGCCCATGGTATACATCGCTCGGGTCTTTGATGTGTTTCTGGTGGAGGGCTACAAAGTTCTCTATCGCGTTGCACTGGCTATTCTGAAATCTTTTCACAAAGTCAGGGCTGGGCAGCCCATGGAGTCTGACAGCATACAGCAGGATATTCGAGCTTTTGTGAGAGACATTGCGAAGTCAGTGTCTCCAGAGAGGCTTCTGGAAAAGGCCCTTGCTATCCGCCTTTTCTCACGGAAGGAGATCCAGCTGCTGCAGATGGCCAACGAGAAGGCTTTACAGCAGAAGGGCATCACAGTCAAACAGAAAAGGTAGGGGTCTCCCCACAGGTAGTCCGAGTGATCTCCACTCCTGAGATCCTGAGCTTTTCTCAGTCTGATGAACAGTCCGCTAGTCTTGCGTGCCTGGTGGGGGAGAAGAGCTCTGCTGGTGCATGCTGATACCTCTGCTGACTTTTTCTGTGTGGACTTGGTTAGAAAAAGTCAGCAGCCCAAAACTTCAGAGTTGCTGGGACTGAGCTGAGAAGTGTGATGAATTCATAATTACTTTTTATGGGTATATGTTGATTGCAAATACTGCATCTCAAAAGTGTCTATCACAGGCTGATTTTAAACCAAAAGGCATGTTATTAAAGCTGGAAAAACACTGGTAACTTACTGGGAAGAGAAGTACCCAAATAAATACGAAGAATCTTAAGATGAGATTATTAGTATAAAACATGAATTTCGTGCCGTCCAGTACTGTGAACCCAGGTGCTTCATTACTGCAAGTAGGCAAACAGTGTCTGAGGTGGGCATGTTTTCCTCACCTAGGGAGTTGATTTTGTAATAGGGAAGAAATAAGTCTTATTTACAGGTTACTTTTAAAAGTAGTTTGACTGCAAAACTGAAAATCAAGGGCATAGTAACCTTAGGTGGGAGATGGCTGGTTTTGTGACAGGTACAGGCGCTATTTGAAATAATGACTTTGAAAGAACAATGAAAAACGTAAGTGAGGATACCAATCCAGAAGATGATTGCGTTATCTCTTTTTCAGAAACAAGAGGAGGTTAAAAGCCCGCTGGGAGCAATGGACCAACGAAATCTTGGTCCAGCAGTAATTACCTCACCAGGCAGAGTTGTTAATGAAAAACTTTTATCATCTTTACTTTTCCAAGCATCCTTCTCATTCTCCATTGTCTCGGTGCTGCTGTGAACTAGGCTCAGTTTGGATCCGGGTTCAGCTGGTACTTTTTTTCTAATCCTGTCATCATTGCTAATGCTGGGGCAAGAGAAGCAAGGCAGCAATTACAGCATCAGATTGCTGCGTAACACCTACTGAATGCACTCTTGCAAAGTTAGTTCAGAGCACCTGCAGAGTCCTACGAGCAGGGGGGAATGGGCACAGCTGGGCAACACAGCGTTTTTGTACAGCAATACGAGTGTATTTTCCAGGACGGAAAAGCTTGATGTTAATGATGGGATTTAAGTTGTCTCTGCACTGGAAGAAAAATTGTGTGGGTGTTTTGTTTGGTTAAAAAAAAAAAAAAAAAGCAACATCCTCAGAGGTCTTAGGTCCTGTTCCACGTCCAAGCCTGGTGGGTGCTGTTGCAGTTTACGTACGACGTGCTCAATTATTTCCTACTTTGCAAGCTTTCCGCAACTAATTGGAAAGATGTTGGACCGAACCCAATTTGGCACACTCCTGCAAGTGACTTGTCTCAATTTATACCACATTGTATTTACTTTTACGTGGTAGCTTTTTGAAAGAGGCAAGATGACTTTTTGCTTGTGTGTCAAGGAGGTCAGAGTTACTCAGCCATATAGCATTAGTGGTTAATTCAGTCATTCATCAACTCTTGGCCTGAAAAGCATTTCTTAAAGAACAAGAACTAGTGGATTGTAACACCTGATAAGCAGAGAAAGAATAGCGACTGCCCTGTGATTAGTACCACGGATGGATGGGTCTAAATTAATGCTTTAGAGACTTTTTTTTGGCCTTGTTGCAGGTGCCATGGGTTAACTTTAGTGCGAGATGCACACAAAGGCTTCCGTTGGGAGCACTTTTTGATGGGAGAAAGTGGCGCCGTGCATGTTTTTTAGGGTCCTACTTAGGGTTAGGCTCAGTGAACCTACTGGTTAGGGTTACGTTTAGGGTTGTTTGGAAAGAGAAGGTACAGAGTCCTCTCACCTGCTGCCTGACTGCAGCCATCATCGCAGGGTCCCCCTCACATCAGGTACCAGAGCAGCTGTTTGTCCTGGTCCCAGAAGCGTTTAACTCCATCACACAGGTTCCCTTACAATCACCTTCCTAAATGATTTCAGTATCTTGACAAACCGCGGCTCCTTCCCCATTAGCTGTTCCACCTGCACATCTCCGGGGCATGGAAGAATTGCCCCTAGCAGCACATTTCTGCCAGTGAAAGTGAAGCTGTGTAGCACAAGGAACAAGCTCACGTCCCTGCCGGCACCAGCCTAGAGCCACCCTCTCGCCACCCTCCACATCCCCTGGAAAACAACTAGCGGAAGAGGTGAGGGGATTCTCCGGAGTTTATTATTTAAAAAAAAAAAAAAAAAAAAAAAAACATGGATGATGTTTGGGAACAAACAATCTCTCAGATGTTTAGAGCTGTGACCTACTGCTTGGAGGAGGCCCTGAAGGCAGGAGGAGCTCTGCCAGAAATGCTGCGTGCTGCAGTCAGGCAGCTCAGAACGTCTCAGCCCACACGCAGCAAAGCCCTGGGAACCTCACTCCTTCAGGTTTCACCACGGCTGTTCCACAGCAGAACACCCCACCACTGTCCCTGCCCCTACACTCCAGCAGGAGGCTCAGGGGGCTCAGAGCGTAAAGAAACAGGTGGTGGTGTGAAATCAAAAGGAACAGTGAGAAAAGACGGGACCCAGGAGCACAGGACAGAGGAATGCATTCACACGGGTGGCTCTGAGGCTCTCCTGCAGCAGGTCCTGCCGTCGCAGGAAGCCTCCAGCCACTCACAGCAGGAGCCTGGCTGAGTCCTCGGAGCCTCTTCCTCCTCCAGAGGCCACCTATGCCCTGCAGGTGGGGGACACATGAAATGAGGAGGGTCACCGAGCTGGATCAGCCTTGGTCACCAGTCCCTGCACTGATCCCATAGCAGCTCAGTTCTTTAAAACCCTGTGCTGGGGAACCTCACGGATGCAGGTGAGGACAGGGATCACACCTCTCCCTGTGGTCAGGAGCACACGTCCTGCGCCAGGCAGTGACAGGAACAGGGCCCAGCTTTTGCTTTCCATCAGTAAATCACTTTGAGCCTGGGATTTTAGGATGCCGTAGCAAGCAGAGCAGCTACACTAACCGCTTACTACAGCAGATGGGAGGAAAAAAAAAAAAAAAAAAAGCTACTATTTCAGTCAGCTGAAGTACTGAGTTCCAGTCAGAGAGCAGCTCCCGGAACCCTCCACACACACAAGAGAAAACCCCACAACGACACCACAGCAGAGCCCCCAGTCAGCCCCAGGGCCAGAATGAAACAGATGGAAACGTCCTGTGCCCGAGTGAGGAAGACCCACGCTTCCCTCGGGCTCTCTCATCACTCATAGATCCAGCGCTCGGCTGCGTCCTCCCAGCACATCAGCTCCTCGGGGCGAAACCAGAGGGAGATCTCCTGCCGGGCACTCTCGACCGAGTCGCTGCCGTGAATCACATTCCTGTGCAGGAAGAGAAAGGGGTGAGCCAGCACCACGCAGAGGGGCTGGGGAGGGAAGCTGCAGGTGGGAAGATTTCACCCTGCCCAATTTAACTGAGCCTGCTGAGCCGGTCACGTCACACAGGGCTCCTTGCCACCCCACAGCCCTCCTCCTTCCAGCTCAGCGGCTGCTCGTGAGCTGGGTTAGGCCACGTATGTGTAGGAGCTGCCAGTTTCCAGCAGTCCTCTCTTCTGTAGTAAATTATTTATGTGCTGCAAGTGGCTGTCGGTCTGGGGTTCGCCTTGTTTTTATGTTAGCAATTGAAATTCTGCCTCCAGGTCTCCCCCTTCTTTCAGGGGGAGTAGGTCCCGTGAAGCAGGTTTGGTATCAGACACCAGGGAGCAGGAACCTGACAGGAGGGGGAGATAAAAACTTCATCGACCACGGGCCAGGCTCAGCCGCAGCCACCAGAGGTCACCACTGGTGACTCTCCAGTGATGAAAACAGGCCTGCACAACTCCTGCTTGGCTTTGGGTCCAGGCTCAGGTGCCGGGTAGAGCTCGGAGCCCTCGGTGTGCCCTGCTCCCCTGGGAGAGGACCGACAGGGCTCCTCCCTTCCTCTTCTCAGCCTGGCAGTCCTGGTTGCTGCAGCAAACACCAAGCAAACCCCTCCTAGTGCAGGCAGATGAGGCCTCAGGAAGCACTGAAGACCCAAACCCAGACTCCTCCCTTCTGGCACAGCCAGCCCGGGAGGCAGAGGTCAGCGTGTCCTGGCCGGTGTCCCTCTGCAAGCAGTCACGGGGGTGACGGCGGTGATCTGAGCACAGAATGGGAGCGTTGTACCGGCGTGCACCAAAACACCCAGGGAACAAGAAGCCAGACTCACCTCCCAACATCGATGCAGAAGTCTCCTCGGATGGTGCCGGGCAGGGATTCAGCTGGGTTAGTCTCCCCGATCATCATCCGAGCCATCTTGACCACATCCAGGCCCTGCCAGACCTACGTGACAACAAACACCGTCAGCGTGCGCAGCTCCCCCGGCAGCTCCAACCACCCGCTCCCAAAACGTGCCGTCTGATCCCCGGGGGGACGGCCCACGGGGGGTCTCTCAGTGAGCAGCTTTCCCAGATCGCTTCTTGAAGACCACCAGCGTTGCCTGCGGGTTCAGCTCGCCGCAGAGAACATCCCGTCAGGATCTGCAAGGCTCCCTGAGGCCCTTTGAAGGCAGAGCCCTTCTCGATCCTGGCAGAGCCAACGCTGCCTGCTCCTTCTGCCACCACGCTCAGGAAGAATCCGGCCAGCACTCACCATGGCGACCACGGGCCCCGAGCTCATGTACTTCACCAGCCGCCCGTAGAAGGGCCGGTCCCGCAGGGCGATGTAGTGCTCCTTCAGCAGCTCCTCCGAGGCCTGGGCACGGGGAGCCGGCGGTCAGCGCCCGGGCCGAGGCAGAGCCCGGTGTGCCCAGGGGCACGCCGCGGGGCACCGGGACCGCGCTCACCTGCAGCAGCTTCAGCCCCAGCAGCCTGAAGCCCTTCCTCTCGAACCGCCGGATGATCTCCCCGACCAGCTGCCGCTGCACGCCGTCCGGCTTGATGGCCACGAAGGTGCGCTCCGAGGCACCGGGACGGGCTGCGGGTGGCCGGGGCGTCAGGTGCCACCGGGACCGGCACCGGGACCGGGACCCGGCCTCTTCCCCTCCCCTCGCCATCCCCTTCCCCTCCCCTCACCCTTCCCTTCCCCACCCTCTTCCCTTTCCCCTCCCCTCGCTCTCCTCATCCCCGCGGCCCCGGTCCCGGTCCCGGTCCCGGCCCCCGCCCCGGCCCCGGCCCCGGCCCCGGCCCCGGCCCCGGCCCCGGCCCCGGCCCCGGCCCCGGCCCGCACCGCAGTGCAGGACGCTGGCGAACACGGCCAGCACCAGGCAGATCATGGCGGCGGCGCCGCTCTCCCCGGAGCCGCTGCCGGTCCCGGTCCCGCCCCGCCCCGGCCGTGTCCCCGCCGCTCCCCTTCCCCTCGCGGAACGTTCGTGCTGCGGCTGCGGGGCGCCGCCGGGGCCCTCCGGGCGGGCAAAGCCGTGTCCCCTGCGGGAACCAGGCAGTTCGAGGTCGTGTTTCGGGGCTGGCGGTGTGGGGTTTGCCTCAAGCCCTGTGGTTCTTCACCCGACGGGGGGAGTCCCCCTGTGCTCGGCAGTCCTGCGGTGCTGGTCGTTGGGCTGCACGAGGTGTCCTGGTGGGATGAGTGCTGCCAGGTGGGGGGATCCAGGCGGTGCAGGGGGCGTGGGGGAGGCTGCGCTGCTCCCCGTGCTCCCCGAGGGCATTTCCGTGGCCTCTCTGCTGGGGGAAAGGCCGCTCTCTCCATGGGAGCGGGGTCAGCCCAGGGAGGCAGGCTGGCGGTGTAACAGAATCACAGAACCATCTAGGTTGGAAGAGACCTCCAAGATCACCGAGTCCAGCCTCTGACCTAACCCTAACAAGTCCTCCACTAAACCATATCCCTAAGCTCTACATCTAAACGTCTTTTAAAGACCTCCAGGGATGGGGACTCAACCACTTCCCTGGGCAGCCTATTCCAGTGACTAACGACCCGTTCAGTAAAGAAGTTCTTCCTAATATCCAACCTAAACCTCCCCTGGCACAACTTTAGCCCATTCCCCCTCGTCCTGTCACCAGGCACATGGGAGAACAGACCGACCCCCATCTCGCTACAGCCTCCTTTAACACTGCCATGGCACCTACACAGCACCTGCTGCCTCCCCAGTGCTGGTGGGTCCCAGATCCACAGGCTGGGGCTTCGCTGCCTCGTGGGGCTCGGTGGGAGCACCAGGGACAGCTCTGGGCCCTCCTGCTGGGGAGAGGCTGGGTGGGTGCTGGGGAGGATTGGGATCAACCCCAGAGAGCGACTTGGGGATGCTTAGCTGCAACATTCTGCCTTTTAAATATGGACGTGGGAGATGGGGACTATTGATGGTTTGGGGGTTGTTGGTTTTTTTTGGCACTGTTAACCTCCAAACAGCATGTTATTAACCCTTCCCTTGCACTCTTAGAATCAGTTGTGCTGTTGTCTTGAAACATCTCAAATTCAGTCTAGGGCAGGCATCTGTCCAAGAAAACAGTGCAAGCAATTAGTTTGGTGAGGTCACAGGCGGCTGTAAGGAAGGCAGGCAATGGATGGTGCCGACTCAGGTTAGCCACATTCGACACTCCTCATAGAGCTGGTAATTAGGAGCACGTTCTCCATGCTCGTTAAGTATCTCTTTTCCTCATGTCAGGGTTGTTGATTGTTCTTACCTTCTCCACAGGTCTCAAAGATCCTGGCTCAGACATTGGGATCAAGGCTTTAAGTTCCTCGGACTGTAAATATTCTTTTGAGCCTCAGGCAATTCCCTGCAGCATAACCTGGAGGAGAAGCATGCCAAGCACTCCGTCTGCTCCGGTGAGTCTCTCCCGTCTTCTTGGCAGTAAATGCAATCTGGCAACAGATGTGCTGTGGGGAAAAGGCTTTGACTTGGCTTTCTAGGCTGGATGCTGGCATCGTCAGCCTCAGAAATGCTGATCGCTGGTGATCACAGTTAGCTCGGGGAGCGGAGATGGGACTGATTCTCATTCAGGTCATTCCAAAGCCGATGGCTTTTCAGCATCTACACCTGATTGTTTCAGGCAGGTCTGGGGAATCTGTAGCAAGCAAGAATGAGTCCTCTACAAGTCATTCATACGGAGGTTTATTTAGGAGGGCAGCAGCTTTTCCAGAGCAGATGCTGTGCATGGCATGCTGCCACAGGCAGCAGCTGCGCGGCTGGAAAAGGCTGGGCAAATTTGCTGCAGGGCCCCCAGTTTAGAAAGCCTTGTGACTGTTTCCTGAATCCTGCTCGCTGGGAACCTGAAAGCTGGCAGGTGCCTTCTGGCACCAATTACGGTGCCCGTTTCAGCTCGGTTTTGGCAGGTACCGTGTAAAACAATATCCACGTGGCAGCAGAGGCAGAGGTGGGCTGTTCTTGTCCTCACCCCCACTACAAGAAATTCAGGCAGAGGCAGAACTGTATTTTGGCTGTTTGTTGCTGGTTGTCTCCACCTTTAAGTCAGGTTGGGAGGTGGCAAACGTGGGCGCGTTATGTCTGGCCTCTTCCTCTTTGTCAGCAGCCTGAGGCATGAGCACGCAGCACGTGTCCGTGAGCTGTGTGTCCTGCTTACAGGTGTAACCGGGAGCAGGGCAGGCAGCAGGCACGGAGCCCTGCAAAGCAACGTCCCGGATCCCAGCCTGGCCCTGGAGCTGTCCATGACTCAGCGGGAAGAACTGGAGGTAAAACTCATGCTCTTGACGTTTTGTGTTACTCGTGGTTGAACTGTACGGAAAAGGCTCCCACTGGGGTGCCCTTCTGTGTAATGAATGCTTTGGCAGGGGGAGGTGGTGGCTGGCTTGGATCATCCACGTGCATCCTCAGAGCCCATCGTTCCTGAGCTCCTGGTTCAGACCTGACCCAGCCTCCCCTCCCCAGTCCCACCAACAGCTGCCAGGTTCGCTGGGGGTTCTCACTCAGGTCTCTGCCTTGCAAAACTTGTGTCCCACAGCAGAGCAGAAGCGCTCCTTGTGATGCCACAGCAGTCACAAACTAGGTCAGATAGGATCTAACTCCTGCTGGATATCCCTTGAGCTAAAATCCCGCCCTGCCTGAGTATGCCCCAAAAGGGGCCATGACCCGCTGGCTTACTGAAAGCTAAGAAGGATGAGCAGGCTTTGCTGTGCTGTGTAAACAGCTCACGCACTCAGCCCTGCCTCCCTCCCCTTCCAGCCCTGCTGAGGGACGTGATGCTACCCTGTGCTTCCCTTGCTTCTGCCTCGGGGTCCCTTGGGTGGCCAGGGCCATGCCAGCACTGCTGGCTGGAGTTTCAGTGTGCATTTGGAGGAGGCTGAGGGCCTCAGGTTGTCCTGGCCCACCTGAGCCTGTCTTTTTCCCATTGCTTGGTCTTACGGTGTCACTTCTCCTCCAGGTGCTGGTGGTGCTCCAGCTGTGGGGTAACATTGATGTACGCTTCCTAGACACGTGGAAGGCAAACACATTTCTGCACTGAGGAAGGCGATAGCAAAATGCCCGTACAAGTGAGTCGTGTCGCTGGATTTGGTCGAGTCCCAGGCCCGGAGCTTTGGAAGATGTCAGCAGAAGCTACAGAAACACTCACCTGTGACTGGCAGTGTGTCCTGGTCAGGGTAAGGGTTTGGACTAGATCATTTTCTGTCCTCTGTGCTGATGAAAATCACTCAGCTCTCACAGCAAATGTAGTTGTGATTCAGCATTAAGAATGGAGGGAAAAGGAGAGCCTCAGGAAAACCTTTTCACCCAAGTGTTCTGGAGCTTTTCAGGGAAGGAAGGAAATGGTGAGGAATAAATATTAGTCCTGAACAGAGGGAGGGGTTAGAAGGAAGCCAGCTGCCTAATGCTAGGGGATGGCTGCAGCACTGGGGATCTGCAGGCGTGTTCTCAGCACACGCTGTCCCCTGGTCTGGCTCTCAGCAGTCCGTTTTTCTGCAGGAGGCAGCAGGCGATGCGCGAGTTGCCTGTCTTCACTGCGGGGACCTCAGGCAGCAGGGTGCGAGTGGAGAAGGATGGCACGGGCCTGTGGCAGGTGGGGAAGAGACAAATCCAGCAGTTTTATAGGGTCAGCCCTGCAACGGCAGCAGTGGTAGCAGAAGCATATCCCTCCCCAAGCCTCCTGGTACAGGTAAGCCCTCAGCCCCCTTGGTGTCCTGTTAAAGATTGCTGCGTGGAAGATGATGGTAGGGAGGGGTGCCACACGTTTCCTGGCTTAAAGGTCTTTGTGGATGGAGCAAGCAAGTCCTGAGTCAGCTCTCCAGAAAAGAGAGAATTGTGTCCAGAAAGGTGTTCGACTTAAGCCATAGTTTTGCTTCAGCGGTAGCTGAAACAAAAGCTATGTGTTAGCTGCTCGTTAGCCCTTCCAGGCCTCTTTCTGCCTTCACCTTGCCTAGAAGGACCAGCTTCACGCATCTTTGTGTTTTTGCTTGGCTATCTATCTGGCTGCATATCCCAGCCAGTGCAGCTGAGGGTCTGCTGTATAAGTCCCATTGCCCTTGCCCAGCATGGTCTGTCCGTCGGCTTTTCTTGCTTTTATTTGAAATGGGCGATGTCGCAGGTGGCTGCTGTTAGTTGGACAGCTCCAAACCCCTCCCTAGCAGAACACGTGTGTTGCCCCTAAGGACCACAAGACATCTGAGCTGTCACCAGCAGCGTACCCACACTTCCCTTGCTCTTCTGTTCATCTGATTCTTCAGGGAGCTGATTTAGCTCTCCAAATTCTCCCTCTCCCTACCGCCCTTAGCTTTCTACTGGTTTGTGAGATACTTGTCAGTGAGGTGCTGGGGGAGCAGGATTAGACAAGGATGTTGTGTGACCCTTCCAACAGCAACTTAGCCAATTTATAAAGACATTTCTTTTGTCAACGCGTGCTTGTTTCCATTTTGTGTGAGCATTAATCACTTAAGCTCTTTCCATTAGATCAGGAACTGTGGCAGAACTTATTTTTTTTAAGTCTCACATAGTCAAATATCCTCTTCTACTTTCCTTCCCAGAGCTTTGATCTCTGTCCCCAGCATACCCTCTTCAGAAGTGGCTTTACAGCAATCTCACTGTACACCGGGGGGCACCACACAACTCTGTGCACGAGGCCTGTTTGCAGGTCTTGATTCTTCTGAGTTTTATCCCCAGACCCTTGGCTGAACGCTCAGTCGGGGATCCTCAGTGCAGTGACGGGACTGAGCCTGGAGGTGGGTGGTTGGAGTATTCTCTTAGAACATCCTCGTTAACTGCTTCCCTCTCTTGCGCACTTGAAGGCCTACAACAAAGAGTGCAGCAGAGATGATGCGAGACTACTTCAGCTGAGTGACATCCCAGTGAAATCGGACGTCGGTGGGCAGGACCGCCGCGTTGGGCCAGACTTATCCCGCCACGTCTACCTCTTGATGGTATCCACCGACCCAGACCTTGTCCTGGACCTGACGGCGTAGTGGGGCCGTGCGCTGCCTTGGTCAGCCCCGTCCTTTTTATCTGCCAACACTCAGCGGTCGCGAAGCTGCTGCTGGCATGGCCGTGCAGCTGGGAGCCCAGCCAGTGGAAGCAGCTGATTCTGTTTCAGAACAGAGACTTGCACATCAGTAAATGTCTTGTTACAAAGGCTTTCTTCAGTCTCTTGGCTCTCCTTTCCTCTTTTAGCTGCCCTAGCTTCAATATCCCTCTGGCTGGAAAGCAGGCTGACTCCTTAGAGAGTAGCGGCATGTTTGGAGCAGGAGCTGGGTATGGAAGTGGTGGTGAGCTGTCCCCGAGCAGCGCAGGGTCAGCTCCTCTGCTGAGACAGCCATGCGGTAAGTCTGACCCATGCTGCCCATCAGGTGTGGTGCTGAACAAGCTAAATATTTTGTGCACTGTCTCCTGACTTTTAATGCCCTGCTCCCTTCTGGTTCTTTGGCAAGGCCGGACCTGTTACTCTAGGCCCTTCTTGCGGCTTCCCCAGGCAGGTGGATCCTGCTGGACTTGCTTTTAGGAAAATGTTCACCAGCCATCAGAGCCAGCTGGCCAGAGAGGAACCACATCCTAGGGTAACACGGAGCTTGAAGCGGGGCAGGGAAATTTGTTGGCTGAGCTCCCAACATAAGGAAATACCACATAAGCTCCAGAAAACTCCACACAAACTGGTGGGCTACGATGGGATTCTCTTTTCCCAAAGCAAAAATTCTGCTTCTCACTCAGAAATAGCTGCAGCTGCGATGGGGGACCCCATACTGAGGTTTTGGTAATGCTGACTGGGGCCTTCCATGGTGACACGGAACCCCCCCGAGCTTCTTCCCGTGAAGCACAGCTTTGCCAGCTCAAACCAACAGCAACCGGTGCTGTGAAAGTGGGAGGGCACCCTCAGAATAAAGTTCCTCCTTGCCAGTGATTCTTCTGTCTCCATCTGCTAAGGCTTGAATTAGTTCCTGTGAGGAGAAATCCAGCAAGGCTGTTTTTTCTGGCTGGAGCACGACTACAGATGGATTGACAGAGAGCCTGTCCTACTTAATTACAGCTCTCGTTCAAAGCCCGTAACCAGAGACGCCGGAGCCATCTTTGTTTAAAGATTCATGATGCGGGAAGGAAAGGCACGGTCGTGGGGAATAAATGCAGGTGGAGCAAAAGGCTTTGCACGAGGCTTTTGCAGGTCTACAATGACCAGGAGAAAAGGCAGCAGGTGGCTACTTGTGTTCACAGCAGCAACGCTGGGAGGAAACCTGCAGAGCGTGCAAGTTGAAAGCCTTTTCTCATTGCATTTACTTCAACCTTCTTCCACTTTCCAATAACCTTTGCACTTGGCTGATGCCGCCAGCTTAGCCCTAAATCGTCCGTAAATGCTCTACTCACCGGAAGAGAGGGCAAAGGGCACTGAGAAGCACCTCAGACAGCACTGCGTGCTCACCTAAGGACCCGCAGAACTGCGATCACGCTGGCTTCCAGCACCGCAGGAGCGGCAGGCTGCGTGCGACCAGACGGCTGCGGGGCTGCGCTCCTCCCTGTCCCGGCGGTGCCTGCCCTCGCCTCTCAGCAGCTGCCTCAGCTTTGTGGGGTGCAGCAGGAGGCAGCTGACCTGCCGAACGCGGCTGTGCGACGGGCCTCCAGCTGCAGCACCACCGCGATGGGTGCCTGGAGCCCGGCTGTCCTGACAGCGCGACAGAAGCCTGGCAAGAACCACTCGAGTACCTGACCCCTCGCCACACCGCTTGCTCCCAGCCAGTGCTCGTGGCCTAATCTGCCAGGAGCAGCTAAAGCGCCTTTCCCTCCTCTTTCCTGTCTCAAATCTTAAGAACAGCTGAAATGCAAAAAGAAAGCAGGAAGGCTCTGCTGCGTGCCACTTGCTGGCAGCGGTACCAGGCCACTACTGGATTATTCTGTTCCAGGCTCCGATCCAGCATTTCTCCCCAGCACGTAGAAGGGGCCTGCCGCAGGCAGCACGCAGGTCCTGGTCAGCGCCTGTCCTGCACACACAAGCTGCTCTGATTTTCAGGCTCTGGGGTGGGCATTCGGGGTTGTTTGTCTGGCCGTAATCTGTCAGAACACACTTCTTACAAAACGCTGCAGCCCTCCCTTCCTGTTTGCAGCCACAGGCGTCAGCATGGCTCTGCTGGGGCTCCATCGAGGCCAGGCTGTGGTTGTCCAGTGAGAAGTGCAAGAACCCTCAACAGGGCAGAGGCAGGGTAATCTCCACTTCCTTCACCTCGTCTAGACCTCACAAACAAATGTTGCATTTAAAATATCCCCTCCGGGCTATTGGCTTTGCTAGCGTGGCTATTTTTGTCAACCACATTCAGAATCGTGCCTTTAAGGGCCGTAAGAGGAATGAAAGGCAGTTTATACTTTTTTTATTACAGTTTAATACAGTCTTTGATACAGAAGCAGCAGTAGCCAACATGCAAAGCAATTAAAGTCATGGGGGGGGAGGGGGGGCTCAAGAATGATCACTAACAGCTCAACTCTTTTAAGTAATTGCTCTTTCACAAGTGGCGTAGCATCATCCCTAGGAGCCCGTTTCCCTAAGTGCTGCCGTTCGATCATGCCCCACAGTGTGATGAACTCATGGCGGATACCAAACCAACACACAACAGTTAGGAGGAGGGGGACTGGTCTTTGATTTCGTCTTTTGATGAATCAAGTCAGTTATTTGACTAGAGTTTGCTAGAAGTACGCTTTGAGACCGGGAGGCCACCTTCAATCTCATCTCTGCTGACAGCCCGCGGCGAGGAGGCTTTCTGCAGGAAGAGGTGATGGCTTTGATGCCGAGCCAGGGGATTAACCTCAGGTACTTGGCTGCAGCTTACCCGTTCCGCAGAGCTGAGACCTCTTAGTCAGCAGGTATTTTCAACGCAAGTGATGGATGTTTAGGCTAAAGATTTCAACCGGAGTAAGAGAAATCTTCACAGACAAGTAGAAACGGATGTCCCCGTGAAGAAAGAGGTGCGTCAGGCCTGGCCTGCCCTTGCAGGCGGCGGAACAAAACGCCACCCGACTCCCTCAAAGCAGTTCGTCTGAAGAGACATTATGTCCTCCTGCACCTCTTCCTTTGGCAGGCCTCTGCATCCGAGCCACAGGAGCTATCTGAGTCGCTTCCTGACGATGAGGAGGAAGGCTTTGATGTGCTATAGTTCATGCTTAAGACCCACCCCAGTTTGTTGTGTAGCACTTGCTTGAGTCCTGGTGGCAACGGCAGCACCTCCAGCGTGTCCACATAGTTGGGCAGGAGCTGGCGCAGGCGGTAACAGCAGAGGTACTGGAGAGATGTGCAGCTGGCGCAGGAGCGGATCACCTTCATGCTGCTCTTGGCTGCCGTCGAGCACACCATGGGGTAAAACTTCTTGTTCTGCAGCTTCGTAGCTGCAACCCCTGCAGGGGACAGCGTCAGGGAGGTTTCACGTTAGTTTTGCCTAACTTTGCCGGTATTTTCCCTTGCAGCCCAGCTGCAGCCAAACTGAGTTCAGCTAAAGCTGCAGCGCTGCCCCATTCTCCTCTTGCACCTGAAGGCCACCACGTCTGCCCTTGCTCTTACCTATGCACTTGCGGTTTTTGAAGAACGTGAGTGTCCCATGCCACGTGTCCAAATGCACCCCGATGATAGAGCCCTGGCCAAACCTCGAGGAGAAGTTTGTCTTGTCACCCTTGTGATGCAGCAGTCCTTAAAACAACACACCTTGCATTCAATAGGAAGTCTGCGCTCCACAAATCCACCCCAATTCTCACATGCTTCACTGCAAGTTCCCTCTGGTACAGCCTGTCAGAGCCTACAAAAGCCCTCCGTCCCCTAAGCACCCACCGACCGCCCTCCTCCTCGGGGCGCGTGATGGCAAGAGGGAAGCTGAGGTTCTGGGCAGCAACGCTGAAACCCCGAATCAGTGATATTCAACCTGCAGCCCAGAGGCCCTGGAAATTCACACGCTGGTTCTAAGGGGCCTGCAAAGCGCAGGTCCAGTTTGCTGCTCCAAGAGCTGAGAGCAGGAAGCAGTCTGTCCTACGCCATGGGATGCTTAGGCAAGCCCCACAGGCGTGTAGTGGCACTGGGGAAGTGAACAGGCAGCAGCTCTCATTATGGTTAACTGCGTGATTCACAGGCTAGGTGGCCTTTTGGGCTGCAATCCCATTCGGGCCATTGAATTCCTAAACCTGCTGCTGGCTTTCCGGCTGCCCTGCCCGTGTCACCTGTGTAGGAGAGTCCCCAGCTGTCCTCGTCCTTGCCCAGCAGGCTGCAGAAGGTGTGGCGGTACTTGTCCAAGTTCACATCCGATGTCCCAATTCCCACCATCTGGGAGGAAGAACACAGGGTTACTGTCTGCAGGGGCACCTGGTCTCCCCTCCTTTGCTTGGCCCAGCCCCACAGGTTGGAAATCTGGGTGAAGCCAAGCCGGGGCTGTCAGATCTCCCCTGAAGGGTTTGGCTGGCCCTGGGTTCAGCGCTCGGGGGCCGGCGCGTGAGGTGCTGCCTGAGGAGGGCAGGGGGAGCTAACGGGGCTGTGGCCCTGCATTAATGGTGGGGAGCGAGGTCGGGCCCTGGTCACAAGCCACACGAGCGGTGGTCACAGCAGGGCACCCATCGCAGCCCCGCGGGAGGCAAGTTCCAGTCCTGGGGGCAGGAAGTGACTCAGCAGCGCACGCCCCAGTGCTCGGCAGAGCCCTGCTGCTAACCACAGCCCGCCCGGACGCTGCCCTGCGCTGATGCCTGACCTTAGTCTTCTCTGAGTTTATCAGTGGTGATCTACCAGGAGCGTGAAAGGGAAGCGAGAAAATCAGGTTCTGGTCCTAATTACCGTGGTCTCACCTAAAACCACTAACCCTCCCACCCTCAATTTCCTTACTGCCCAGGTGAACTGCTGGAGGAAGCCTGCTGACCTGGTCAGGGAACACCGGGCTTTTCTGCACGCCTGTGAGCAACTTGGCTCCACGTACCATGTCCGTGCCGTACACCGGAGAGGTCATCTTGATCTCCCAGAAGTGCTGCCCGTCCGCCAGCTCCTTGTTGCCCCGGATGGCCGCGGTGCCGCAGCTGTACTCCATGTGGAAGTTCACCTTGCGGTTATCGCAGGTCAGCAGGGTGGCCGTCGACTTATTGAGGTCATCCCACACCCAGTCAAAATCTGTTCGGGAAGGACACGAGACAAGGATGGCCAAAGGCATTCAGGGAGCCACTTCCAAGCCAGAGCACAGACGGACCGTTGTTTTGAGGGCCTGTCAAGATTTACTTGTTTTAAAACCACTTAAGAGGCTAAATCCTAAGCTGTGCACATGGGAGAGTTATTTGAGGGCTGAACTGTTCTGCAGCGTCCCAGTGGGGACGGTTCAATGCTGTCTCCTGCCCGACACCGTCAGATCCTGTTCTGGCTAACACAAAGCTCCACAGACCTCCTTTCCTCCGAGGGAATCACACTCACGTCGTGTTGGCTCAAGGGGCTAGAGTCAAAGCGTGAGTCCTACAGCTCTGCTGTGCCACGGACTTCCTCGGCCAGCCCGGGCCCACCCTCTGCCTACCTTTCTGCCTGCTCTGAGAATGCCCCGCGGGGCACTGGGCGCCCTGCCAGCTGCAATGATCAGCATTAACAGGGCTGTAACCACAGGAGCTGACTTCACTGGTGACCTCGGCTGGATTTGAAAGCCTCCAGAGGTGAACCCCGACGCGTTAACAAGTTCGGCGCTCAGCTCTTGGAACGCCGCGGGATGCACGCGCCCGTAATCTTCCTAAAGACTACGTGGCCTTGAGATGTAAACAAAGGAGCACCGGGTGCTGGAACAGAGATAAGGGCCTCGTGGAAAAGTAAAGATCCATGCAGAGGCGCAGTCCGTGCCCCCAGGCCAGGACTGCACCCACCTCGAACCCCAAAGGACTCCAGCGGGTGGTTTGGGCCCCCCTCCCTTACACTCATCCTCCTCGCCGCACTGGCAGTCCTTGACGCGGTGCAGGGCGTGCAGGCTGGAGCAGTAGGGAGCCTCGCTCTGGTTCTCGCAGTTGCAGTAGGACTCTCCCGTCACGGGGATGGCGCTCGGGATGGAGGGCGAGAGGGAGGAAAACTCTGGCTCCGAATCCGAGTCGCTGTGCTGCGGGGACAGGCAGAGGAACGTCACTGCCCGGCGCCCCCGGGTCGGAGCGCTGGGCTCGCAGCCCGCGGCTGCTCTCCCTGCAGCCAGGCTGCTCGGGGAGGTCTCGCACGCTGCCGAGCTGCGTGGGGACGTCCCCGGGCTCGTGGCAGCACGGCTGCATCGTGCCCCCGCCTGGCCCCCCAGGAGGGAGGCAAAGGGCTGAGGCACCCTGCTCACACTGCTTCGGGACCTGCTGCTTTGTGCCTCCGCAGCTTCCAGGGGTGGGCAGGCGAGCAACAGTCCAAACACATTTTGAAGCGAATCGTGCTAAAGCTTTTCAGCGTGCAGGTTACAGGCAGCTGCAGATGGCAGCCAAGGAACCCCACAAAAAGAGCAGACGCGTAACGCACGGCTGTGCCTCTCCACAGGGCTCTGCACCTGCGCTGCCAAACCAGGGAAGAGCCACGCTGCTGGGAACTGCTGCCCCGGAGAGACGAGGAGGGAAGGGGACAGGAGGCCAGGCAGGGGAGGGGGCAGAGCAGAGGAGAAGCAGTCAGGCAGTGAGGCTGCAGCTCCTCACGCCAGCGCTGCAAGGAACCTAGCGAAGGATTAAAAGGCTTTTTGTTTACTTTCACACACGAACACAAGGACTTGATTCACCGTTCCTCCGTGCCAAGAGACCCAAGCGTCCTGGCACCGGGCAACGTAAGAGCAAGAGCCCCGTCTCGCCCCGCGGGTTACAAGAGGCTTGGTGTCACCTAACGGGGTCTCTTACTGCAGATCTCAGCAAGTTCCGCTGGGCTTACGAACCTGTCAGACATCCCTGCTCGTTAGTCCTCCCTTAGCAGATGGCGATACCCACGGCGGGTTTCGGCATCAGTATTTAGAGACAACAGCCCCTTAAACTCAGGGTGTTGTAGCTGTGTAAGACAGTGGGGCTTGAAATGACTCGAGGTTAATTATCTGCTGCTCATCCCCTCCTTCTCTGGCCTGCAGATTAGAAAGCTTGATTGCTGTTTTTCACTGGCCTGTCCTGACTCTGCTATTAGAAGCCCGGCTGCAGGAACACGAAGCTGCGCTGACATTTTCTGGGAGCGCGGTGCCTGGATTTGGGCCCCGTGCTCTAGCGGCGGCCTTGTAGTGCTTTGGCCTGCCTTAGGAGCTTCACGAGCAGCTCCCTGTATTCCCACTGCTGCACAGGCTGCGTGGGGACCTGAGCTCACACGCTCCAGAACTGGAGAAAAGCGTGAAGGACTGGTAAAAAACGTGAAGGACAGCTGAGGCAAATCCACCTCACTCTGAGGCCGTGATTGCTCAGACTGAAGCAGCTCGCAGTCCCCCAGCACCAGCTGGGCAACGACCAGAAGGTAGAACAGCCGTACAGGGAGCCAGAGTGGAGAACGGATGCAGTTTAAAAGCATGTTGAGATCGCTAATTAAAATTAATATTTTAAGAATACTGTATATACCCTTTATTTCCTCACACACATGCTTTACGTGCTTTTAAGAAGTATTTAGTTTGGCAGGAATCAGTTCCCTGGCCTGACCAGCCAGAAGGCACAGAGCTGTGGCGCAGAACGGCGGGGCAGACCATGGGCAGAGCAGCGAGCGCTGCCCTGGGGACAGGCGCTGGGAGCCCCACGCTACAGCTTGGAGGCAGCAACCGCCTCCATCTCAGCAGGCTGCCGGTGTAATCCATAAAGAGTATTTCCTGATTTCGGCCTGCTGCGGTGCCAGCTGCCCGGTTACGCACCCCCGGGGCTGCAGGGGGAGAGGGAAGCTGCCCCTTGTGTGATGTGCCACGGCCCCAGCACCCTCCTACCTGCCCGTCGGAGTCGTAGCCCCAGCCTCTCGCTCCGGTGGCCAAAGCGACCGCTCGGCTGTCGGCCTCGTGGCGCACCCCGCTCAGCACGAAGTGCCAGGCCCGGCTGCTCCGCGTGCGGCGTGCCATGGCGTTCCGGGACAGGTAAGCTGCGGGGGGAACAGGGGGGGGAAGGGACAGCAGGTCAGGTGCGGCGTCTGCACCCCTCTGCCACCCACCGCCCTCTGAGGGGGGCCTCCCCCACGGACGCAGCCCCCAGGACTCCCACCTCGTCCTCCCCGCGGCGGGCAGCCCCCGCTGACAGCTCCCGGGCAGCGGGGCCGAGCCGGGAACCGCTCGGGGACCGTTCTCAGCACGGGGCTGCGGGAAGAGGCCGCTGAGGGAAGCGGAGCCCCCACCCCCCTCACGGCCCTGCCCTGCCGGCAGCGCGGCGGCCGCTCCGGGCCCTGCCCCGGCCCTAAGCCGGGCCCCCCCCCCCCCGGCCCCCTGCAGCCGCTGGGCCTCGGGGCCTGGAGCCCGGCCGGGGCCTTGGGGCTCGCTCCTGCGGCCCCGGGGCTCTGCCAGCGGGGGGCCAACGCCGCCGGGCCCCGCTCCCGCAGCGCCCCGGGCCCGGCCCCACGCAGGACCCGGACCCCCGGGACCCCCCCGGCCCCGACCTACTTTCCCCTCCCGGCACATAAACAATCCGCTCCCGGTCCCGCCCCTCCCCCGCTCTCATTGGCTCAGCCCCCCGCCTCGCCGCCTCGCGGTTGGCTCGCAGCTCCGTCGCTCACGGCGCTGGGGAAGGGGAGGTGGGAGGAGCTCGCTTGGAGCTCGGCGCTACTGGCTGAGCCCGCCCGTCAATCGCCGCGGAGGAGAGCCATTGGGTGGAAGCCGCCGTTGGGAAAGCGCGAAGCCTATTGGTCGAGTGACGGGTGAGGGGGCGGGGCGAGGCTGAAAACGCGGCTCGCCATTGGGGGAGGAGCCTGCCAGTCGGAGCAGGGCGGGGCTTGCGCGGCGGAAGGCGGAAGCGGGTGGCGCCGCGGGGCAGCGGCAGCATGGAGGAGGCGGCGGCGGGCGGTGAGCGGCGGCGGGGCCAAGGCCGGGGCCGGGGCTCCCCTTTCCCCTCCCCGGGCCTGGCGCCCGGCCCCGACTCCCAGTCCCCCGGGGCCTGGCTCCCCGCGTACCGGAGCCTGGAGGGGCCCGGTGCCCCGGTGCGGCCCGGCCCCGCGCCCCTTCTTCCTCCCGATTCCGGCCCGCCCCGGCCCGGTGTGGGGCTGCCGGTGGCACCCGGCCCCGCGCCGCCTCTCCCGGTGCTCCCCCACCCCCGGTCCCCTCACGGCCTCCCCCGTTCCCCCGCCGTTACCCTCGGTGCAGGCGCGGATGAGCTCCGCCGTGCTCCCCGTGGGCTCCATGGCGGCGGGACCTCAGCGGCTGCCGGTGGCGGAGCTGCCTCCGGTGCTCGGGGCTCTGTTCCCCGTGCCGTTGCGGTGACCGGCCCCGGCAGGAAGCGCCGAGGGGCTGAGCTCACCCCCGGCCCCCTCCCGGCCGTGACGAGGCCCCGCGGGCTCTCGTGGCTGCGCTGCCGCAGCGCTGAGGTCATCGGGGCCGGGCCCTTGCTCCCAGCCCCGCACCCCAAGGCCCGGCCCCGAGCCCGGTCCCTCTCCAAACGCGCCCCCCTGCCCCGCTCCCGCTGGGCCCCGCTCCTTCAGCACTGTGGGGACGGCACCTGCGGCCCCAAAATGCTGCTTCTGACCCCTCTGTTCCTTCTCTCCCCAGATCAAAGCAACCTGTCCGGCGTGCAGCACGTCATGCTGGTGCTCTCCGGGAAGGGCGGCGTTGGGAAGAGCACCATCACCACCGAGCTGGCCCTGTCGCTGCGGCACGCCGGCAAGAAGGTGAGCGAGTGGCTGGGCGGCGGAGCTCTGACTTCTCCTTCCTGACATCCAGCCAGGCCTGGGTTTCCTCATCCTTTCTGTACGCCTGTGTGTGGGCAGCACAAGGATGCTCTGCTAAGGGTCTGGGTCTTCTTGATCCTGAAAAGCCCGGCAGAGGTTAGCAGCGCAGCTCTTTTTGCCTTTGTCCAAGAGACTGCCAAGATCCAAGGCTTTATTTTTGTTTTTTTTCAGTGTTGTTTTCCAAACTGGGGTACTGGGAAATGATTTCCTTGTTTGTGGTGCGACACAAACCTTGTGGAATGAGGCAGGCTAGTTTTCAGCACAGCAGGGACAAAGGGGAGCTGCGCACACAAGGCAGCTTGTTCCAGGAGGACTTCTTAAACGCTACATGGAGCCACTGCCTTTTAGCTTCTGGCAGGTCCCTGCGATAAATACGTCTCCAAAGCGCCTGTAAATATCCAGGAGATGCTTCCTTGGAGGGAAGGAGACCGGGATGGCAGTCGAAACTCAAAGGAGCCCTTTGAAACTTAGCTCCAAACCTGCTGCTTTGGCTCCTGAGCTGCAGAGTCCTGTCTGCAGGCTGCTGCGAGCTGCAAAAAATCCGGGTGCTGCTTCCCCTCGGCCAGAGCAGGGCTGGGAGCCGGGGCCGTGCTCAGGCCTGTCTGAACGGCTCCGCCTCGTCGCCCGCAGGTGGGGATCCTGGACGTGGACCTGTGCGGCCCCAGCATACCGCGCATGTTCAAGGTGCAGGACAGCGACGTGCACCAGTGCGACAGCGGCTGGGTGCCGGTTTTCGTGGACCAGGAGAGGAGCATCTCGCTCATGTCCATCGGCTTCCTGCTGGAGAAGCCGGACGACGCTGTGGTGTGGAGAGGACCCAAGAAAAACGGTACGGTCAGCTCTGGCTGCTGGCAGCCACCTTCCAGAGCTCGGTGCGGTCAGCAAACCCTCTCCGAGGTGCTGCGGGCTCCTGCTCGGAGCGGGGCTCCTGTTCTGCAGGGCTGCACTCCCGGGTGAGTTCCGTCTCTCAGACGGGGCGCCCTTTATTCCTGCAGCTCTGATAAAACAGTTCGTTGCCGACGTGGCCTGGGGGGAACTGGACTTCCTCATTGTGGACACGCCGCCGGGCACCTCTGACGAGCACATCTCCACGGTGGAGGCCCTGCGGCCCTACAAGCCTCTTGGAGCAATCCTAGTCACAACGCCCCAGGTAGGGCAACCCGCTGGTGCTGAGCTGGAGCCCCCGGGCACGGCTGATGGGGGAGGTTTGCACCCCAAATAACGCTGTCACCCGTCCTCCAGCACGGCCCCTGTGTGCAGCTCCTGTAGCGAAGGGGAGAGAGCATCTCCCAGCTCCCCTCCTCGCTTGTGCCGCAAACCACGCGCGTGCCTGTTCCGGCCCCACCTCTGCAGGGACAGACACCCCTAACCTCCCCCGCTGTTCCCGCAGGCGGTGGCCGTGGGAGACGTGAGGCGAGAGCTGACCTTCTGTAAGAAGATGGGCCTGCGAGTTCTGGGCATCGTGGAGAACATGAGCGGCTTCGTCTGCCCGCACTGCTCGGTGAGCCTGGGGGGTTCCCGGGTGTTTCTGGGCATCCCACGCTGCGGTGCCTCAGGTGGGAAATCAGTGAAACGCCCCGGGGGTGATGCTGTGAACCTGGGGGACAAGAAGCTGCTGTGGGAGCCCTGCAAGAAGCCACGGGCTCTGCTGTCCTGGAAGGAGCTGGGGGAGGGCAGGGGCAAGGGCAGCGCCCTGTGGCAGGAAGGCAGAGGGGAGCTGGTGCCGCTGGGCGCGTGACTCGCTGCTGTTCCTCCTCCTGCAGGAGTGCACAAACATCTTTTCCAAAGGGGGAGGCGAGGAGCTGGCCAAGTACGCTGGAGTCCCCTTTCTAGGTGAGTGGCCCCTGGAGCAGAGCCTTTCTCCTCGGGGGTGATGTCCACGTGGTGCTGTGGGAGTGCTCGGGCAGGGACAGACTCACTGGAGCGGGCGGGCTGGGCCCCCGGGAGCCCCTGGGGCTGGTCAGAGATGAGCTGCAGTTCTTGGTTGTCTTTTCTGCCACCCACTCAGCTCGCAGTGGGCATCTGGCCCCGCGGGAGCAGAGGCGGTGATGGTCAGCAGCCAGCTCTGGCTGCTCAGATCCCGGTGTCTGAGCAGCTGGGCCTGACGCCACTCAGCCGTCCTGGAAGGTCTTGGTGCCTCCCCGTGACGTGTGGGCAGAGGACAGCGCTGGGGTCAGGGTCGGGGTAGGAGAGAGTCCCTTGTGAAGCCCTGTAGTCTGGTGGTGGCTCAGAGCCAGAGGGAGGTGAGAAGGAGCTGCTGAAGGGCTTGGTGCGGGCAGTGGCTGTCCTTTTTCCTGCTGCCCCGGAGATGCCTCTGGCAGGGCTATTTCTCCATCCTGACTCCAGGCCTTTGCTCTGGGGCGAGCAAGCAGTCACTCTCCCCTTCCCTTCTCTCGACAGGCTCCGTTCCCCTGGACCCCCAGCTTGGCCAGAGCTTGGAGGAAGGCAGAGACTTCATCCGGGAGTTTCCCCAGAGCTCTGCCTTCCCCGCCTTGGCTCACATCGCCCAGCAGGTCTTGGACAGCGCATCGCAGCGGAGCTCCTGAGGAGGGTTTGGGGCTGGGCTCTCACCTTGCCATCGGCCGCCCTTGCTGGCGGGGAAGAGAAGAGGATGCAGGAGCTGTTTAATTAACCATGAGGCTGTTTCAGGGGAGATGACGGAGGGAGGGGGGATCACAGCATCGGTGCCGCTTACGGCAACCCAAAAAGGGACGTGATCCTCCGCCTCCCCGCGTCCGAAGAGACTCAGCGTGGGTGTTTGTGCTCACGCAGGGGGTGCACAGCCTGGTTCTTGCCTTCTCCATGTGGCAGCGCTCTGCCCACCCGGTACAGCTGCTCCTCCCCTGCTCACATGCCGCCTTCCTCTGCAACCAGCTGTTGTCCAGGTACTTGTGGGGCCGTGGCCTCTTCCCACAGCATCTCACACGCTGCAGTGCTGCTGACGGTGACTGAACATCCCAGCTGGGATGGCTGCTCCCTTGCCGAGCCCGAATGGCACAAATAATCTGCGTTGTAGCTCCGCGTGCTGCTGCCTTCCGCTTTCCTTGCGTGACACGCCATGGTACTTGGCTCAGTGGCTGGCCGTTTGGTGTTGGACGCTCTGATGTGGGCCCCAGCCCAGGCAGCCTGCTCTGAAATCTCCCGTTGTTGGTACGTGAAATGCCTCTGAGGGCACGGGATGTGCTTCTCGTGAGGCGTCCTTAGGAGATCTAGAACCCTTTTGAAGCCTGCATCCTACCGTACTGGAAACAATGTCTTTTTTGGGGGGTTATCGTGACTCAGGAATATTTTTTAAAGTTCCAGACAGTAAACAGTTTCCTTAAAATTCAAGTCTGTGACTTCTGTTTTTCTACAGCTTTGGGCCTCGCCATAGCCGAGTCTTGGTGTTAAGAGCACTTCAGGTATACCTGGGTATTTCCTCCTGCGGTTCCTTGGTGGGGTTCAGCTACGACTTTCCTCCTCCATGCCAGCTGCTGGGTCTCTCCAGTTCCTTGTCTGGTTGAAAACTGGCCCCTGCAGTCCTCTGCAGCATCCTTTGCCACAGCCGTTCTCTACACCCTTGGCACACGTGGGGCTCCTCTGGCTCCTGGCTCGCTGCTCTGGCCGTGCTGCCTCCCGAGCATCTGTCCCTGCTCGTGCTGCACCCACCATTAGGACTCGCACCTCGTTAGGCTTCCCCACTTGCAGCTTTCCTGGAAGCCTTGCCTGACCTTTGCTCGCCGCTCCGGGATTTGGAGAGCGGGGCTGTTCCCTCGGCAGGACACCTCTCCTGGCCCTCAGCACCCGTCTGCCCCTGCCCCGTCCTGCGCTAAACCCACCGCGTCCTCGCTGCGGCCACCTCCGTGCACGCCGCCGTCAGCCGGAGCCGCTCTTTGCGTGTGGGGAGCTGGTGGCAGCGATCCTCAGCGGACACAGTCAGGGATTCTGGGCCACTGAGCCCGGTCCCGGTCCTTCCCTCAGGGCCGCTCATCTTGTAGAAAGCTCGCTGCAAGCTCCGCTGGTCTCTGGGGACGTGGGGAGCCTGCAGCGCCCGCGTTCCCAGGCTGAGCTGGGCTGGGTGCGAGCCCTGAGGGGCTCTGATAAGAAGCCCTGGCTGGGTGCGGCACGTGCTTTCGAAAAAACATACTTACAAGACGGGTTGCGATAGCTCCAAAGGTTTATTTGTCTGCTTGCGATTTATCGGGTAAGTGACGTCTGTGTGGCTTTCTGCACCCTGCCTGCATCGGCCGTGGCGAGGGGCTCTTAAAGCGAGCCCTCCGCCCCCCTCCCCAAGCCGACAGGAGAGCTCAACGGGGAATTTGGGGGTTCTCTTTTTCCCTTAAACCTACCCAGGGCGGAGGTGACCCCGTGTGCTGGGTTCCAGTGCTGCTTTTCTGGCGCCCGGGGTCCTGCTGGTGGATGGGGCTGGAGGGGGAGATGCTGGGGGCCCTGGGTGAGGTGTGGGGGCTCGGAGAGGCTGGGTGCCGCCCACCGGTGCGACAGGGTGAAGCCACCCGACCTCCTGCTTTGTGTCAGGAACCTGCTTCGCTCCGTCCTGGTGATGGGTGCTGGTCTTTAAACACTGCCAGACTCAGAGGCTTGGGTTCGTGGAGCCGGTGCCTGTCCCCCCCCCCTCGCCTTCCCCAGGTCCCCGTCCAGGACACACGGACGAGGCCGGGCTGACCGCGGGCAGCGGTGGAGCCGTCGCTCCCGGCACTGCCGCGGTGAGCCTGGCACGGCGGGGACGGGGACAGGCGCGTGTCAGCAGTGAGCAAAGCTGTCCTCACTGGCGTCGCGGAGGTCCAGGCCTGCGAGGCTGGGGGGATGGTGGCAGGTGAGGTTGTTGTAGGTGTAGACGGGGACGTGGGAGTCGTCCCCCTCGGCCACGGACTGCACGAAGCGCGGGACCACCGCGGGGTGCCGCAGGGAGAAGTCCCGCAGCCCCTTCAGCGAGCAGTTGCAATGCCAGTTGTTCCCCCCCAGCCACAGCTGCTCCAGGGCGAAGGAAGGGCAGAGGAAGCCCACCGAGAAGGTCTCCAGGGAGTTGTTCCTCAGGCTGAGGTACCGCAGGTTGGCCAGGGGGGAGATGACGGCGTTGTCCAGCGTCTCCAGCTGGTTATGGGAGAGGTCGAGCCAGAAAAGTCTCTGGAGCGGGCCGAAGGCGTCCTGGGAGATGTCCAGGAGCTGGTTGGAGGTGAGGAAGAGGTACTCCAGGTTGCTCAGACCCACAAAGAGCTGGGACGAGAGGTGGCTCAGCCTGTTGTGCTTCAGGTCGAGCTCCAGGAGCTCGTGCAGTTCGCTGAAGCTCCGGTCCTCGATGGCGGAGACGGCGTTATGCTGCAGGAAGAGGCGCCGCAGGCTGGAGAGGCCGGAGAAGGTGCCAGCCCTGATCCTGCCGAGGCAGCTGTGCTCCAGGTGGAGGCTGTGCAGCTTGGTGACCCCCTTGAAGACGAAGTCGGGGAGGGCCTTGATGCAGTTGGCAGACAAGTGCATCACGGCCACGTTGTACAGCCCGAGGAACGCCCCAACCCTGATGTCCTGCAGCTGGTTGTTGTTGAGGCTGAGCACCTCCAGCTGGCCCAGCCCCTCGAAGGTCCTTTCCGCCAGGCTCCGGATCCTGTTGTGCCCCAGCTGCAGCTCCTCCAGGAACTGCAGGTCTTTGAAAGTCCTGGGCCTCAGGCTGCTGATGGAGTTGGTGGACAAGCGGAGGACGTGCAGGCTGAGGAGGCCCAGAAACGTGTCCTCAAAGAGCGAGACGAGGCGGTTGTGGGACAGATCCAGCCACCGGAGGGACTTCATGCCCATGAACGCGCGGGGCGCGATGGCGTTGATCTGGTTGTGGTTCAGGTAAAGCTTCTGCAGCTTCTGCAGCTTGACAAAGATGTTGATTTTGATGCCCTTGAGCGCGTTGCCGCTCAGGTCCAGCTCCTTCAGCTCCGTAAGGCTGCAGAAGAGCTGGTGCTGGAGGTAGGGGAGCTTGTTCCCCGCCAGGATCAGCTCCCTCAGGTTGGGCAGGTCGTGGAACACCTTGTCGGGCAGGACAACCAGCGAGTTCCAGCCCAGGTTGAGGTACCACAGGTTGGAGAGCCCGGCAAACAGCCCTTCCTCCACCTTGCTGAAGAAGTTGTTGTTGAGGCTGAGGGACACGAGGTTCTGGGTGTGCAGGAAGGTGTGGGGCGCCAGGTACTTGAGGCGGTTGCGCTCGAGGTGGAGGTGGTAGAGGCTGCGCAGGCCGTGGAAGGCGTGCTGCTCCACGGCGGCCAGCTGGCTGCTCTGCAGGTCCAGGAAGTCCAGCCCCGAGAGGTTCCTGAAGGCCGCGGCCGGCAGCTGGGTGAAGTTGTTGCCGTCCAGCCAGAGGGCTTTGGCGTTGGCGGGGACGTCCTCGGGGAGCTGCGTCAGGTTGCGGCCGCTGCAGAAGACGTTGAGCTCCTCGCTGTAGTCGTCGAAGCTGCAGGCGCAGGGGCTGGGGCAGCGCAGGGGCTCCGCGGGCTCCTTGGGGACGTCCCCATCGTGGGGCTGGGACGCGGTGGCCAACAGCAGGGCCAGGGGCAGCAGGAGCGGGGCCCTGCCCGCTGCGGGGCACGGAGGAAAAGGAGACCGTGAGCGGGGCGAGCGTGGGGTGGCGACCCCCGTGTGCAGGGCGATGGCTGCCGGAGGGGACAGCGCAGGGCTGGGGGACCTGAGCGCCTTGGTCACCCGTGGGGCAAACGGCAGTGCCACCATGGTGTGGCACACGTCACCTACCAGCACCACGGGGCAGGGATGCCTGCTGCCACCCCAGGTGTCCCCCTGCCCAGGGGCTGGCTCGTCCCAGCCCATGTGCGCGCGCTGCTGCGTCCTGAGTCCCCCTGTGCCCCCCTGGGTCTCTGTCCCTATGTCACAGCAGTGGCTTCTTCCTTCCCCCAGAAAGGCCAGCAACAGCGCCGCTCGTCCCCTCGCCTCCTTCCTCCCCACGGAGCGGGGAACCGAGGGCTCTGCGTCACCGTGCCCGAGAAGGCGCAGGAGCTCCCCGCCTGACTCTTTAGCAGCAGAAAGCAGGGGGGCGGAAAAAAAGTTACCGGCAGCCACACGGCAAAGTCCCGGCAGGGTTTGGCCTCTCCCCCCCCCGCGCCCCCTCGCCCTGCCCGGCTCTCTGTGCCTTACCTCTGCCTGCGCTCATGGTGGCGGGCGGCTCCGTGCGCGCTCCCGGCCCCGCGCAGGGATGGAGCAACCACCTTGACGCCTGTCCAGCGCCCGCCGCTGGCCTTAACCCTGCCGCTGCTGGGCTCGGCCACAGCCAGCGGGAGCAGGGACGGGCGAGGGGCTTCTCCCCCCCGCTCCGTGGCAGTGTTTGTCCTGGCTGCAGGGGCACACGGAGACGTCTGCGGGAGCGCCGAGCCCGGGAGCAGAGGTGAAGTGCCGGGAGCTGGTCTTGGGGGACGATGCTCCCGCTGGAGAGGGGGTTTGGGTGGGCAGTGAGGAGAGACAGACGGGCGAGGGCACCTCGTGGGGTCGCCGTGCCCCAGGCTCCCGCAGGGTCCCCACGTGGTGGCACCGGCCCTTCGCTGAGGATGCTGGTGGGGTGAGCACGGCGTCAGACCCGCGTCCCGGTGGCACAAAGTGGCCGTGCTGGGGACACAAAGGGCAGTCAGCACGGGCTGTCCCCACAGCCCGGGCACTGCGGGGTGGTGCAGCGCCTGCAGAGGCCGGCAGAAGGGCTCGCTCCTTCCTTCATGTAGGGGTTTTCGTGCTGGGGGCTTCCCATCAGTGTCCCTTCCCCGTAGTGCTGGAGGGATTGGAAGATGCTCTGATGTGAGCTTTTCTCCCCCTCGGGGTCCTGGTTTGCACCCCCGTGATGCCCGAACTGCCCAGCTCTGCGTGTCCGTGCCGAGAGCCGAGGGCTGGCAGCGGGAAGCCAAGACAGCCCCGAGCCCGCGAGGTCCCTGTGGGCGCTGGTGCCAGCGCTCCCCTGCTGGAGCCGCCTGGCAGCTCCCCAAAGCCGTGGGGAAGCTCTGACCCCATCCTGTGTCCCAGGTCATTTTCCCCACTTGCCTGCGTCCATTGTGGCTTCTGAAGAATTCTTTACCAATTTCCAGGAAAAAAAAAGTCACTGGTGCCCAAGCTGGAGGAGCCCTGTTGGCTCCCTGGTGTCAACCGCCTGATGAACCTAGGGAAAAGCCACCACTTGCCCCACGCCAGTCCCCGGGGACGATGCGGGGACAGCGATGCTGCGCAGCCGGGCTGGCAGGGGGTCTGTCCCTGCTGCCACCTCCTCGTCCCCACAGAGCCCAGCTTGTCCTCCCCTGACTCGCAGGGGACTTCTCAGGTCTCCGTTCTTTAATTTTGGCAGAGGTTTTGAGCGGTGGAGAAGCGGGGAGCGTGCCCATGGGAACAAGTGTCAGGGTGAGCGAGGGATGCCGGCGGTTCTTTGCTCAGCGTGATTGAACTTTGCGGCCCGGCTAAATAAGAAATGTTTTTCCAGTTTCTCTTTGGCCCGAAGCAGCGCTCTCCTCCCCCCCTCTATTTTAATCTTCTATTCTGGGAAATTATAGATCCAAAGGGGGAAGCGGGCGATGGAGACCAGCGCGCCCTCCGCCAGGCGCTAAGCACATATTGACACAAGGCGTAATCCATGGGGGGAGCCGCAAAAAGCTGAACCAGCAGGGCCCTGCCGGCCAAAACCCACACAGCCCCGTGGGTCAGTTCGAAAAGCGAGCGACCCGCAGCCGCGGGGCAGGTAACGGGGCACACGGAAAGCCTCTCGCTAGGGAAACAGCAAGCCAGCGGCCGTGGGGAAATAAGCAGCCCCTTTCCCACGCTGCCCTCGAGTCGTCACCTCCCAACGCGTCCCGGGATGCGCGGGCCCCCGGGACCGGAGCGGTGTCACCGCGGGGACTTTGCCGCTGTGGGTCCCTGCTGCCGTGGCCTCCTCCTGCCGGCACCGCGGCCCTCGGTGTGCTCGGCCGGGACCAAAGTCTGCGCCGTCTGCCCTGGTTGCCATGGAGAAGGCTGTAAGGGTATTAGGGAGAGCAGCGAAATCATCAAAAAACCCATTTCGGACCTATTTCAGCTCTCGGGAATCGCTGCCCCTCTTCCCTGCCCGCCAGAGCCAGCTCAGCTCGAGGGTCCCAGCCCGCGGTGGGACGCTGCAGCCTGGGACGTGCAGACCCATACTGGTGGCACTGGTGGAGCTGGAAGGTCCCGGGGGTGGCAGCCACGCGGGTGGCACAGGAGGGACGGTGCGACTGTGTCACCTTCCTCGTGTCACCCATCACGCTCCTGGCTCCCGGTCCCCAGGGGTGAGCGTGGCCCCGGCCGGCACCCCCTGGGCGCCTTGTCCTCGCCCTGTCCCCACCACCCGGGGGAGCAGGGGACGGCCCCGAGGCCCCGTGGCGGCGAGGCCGGGCCCGTGGCACCGGGACGTCCCCGGGGACGGTGGCAGCCCCTGGTGGCACCGCCACCCCGCGCGGAGGCGCCGCGCAGCCTCCGGCCGCCAGGGGGCGCAACGCCAACGCCGCCTCCACCCGGAAGTGCCCGCGCCCGTTGCCATGGAGACGGAGCGCGGCTGTGCGGCCTGGCCGGGCCTGGCCCGCGGGGAGGCCCCGGTGCCCGGAGCCCTCCCGGCGCACCCCGTGCTGCCAGGGCCGCCCGGGGTGGGAAGGGCACTGTGGGCACCGGTGCTGTGGTGTCCGAGTCCTGGCCCAGTTTCCTCCTGAGCTGTTTTAGAGCTACGTCCAGGTGCAGGCTTGCTGGTGACCCAGCCACTGCGTCGTCCGCATACCTCGGACTCTGGAGCGAAGGGAAAACTCAGTGCAGAGTTACCATTTCTGCCCTTTGTGGGTTAATAAAGCACGTTTGGGTTTTGTGGATTTGTTGTCATTGTTTGTTTGTCGGTTGGTTTTCGCTGGACAGAGGCTTTGGGTTGCAAGGACAGACCGGAGCCATCCGTGCCTGCCTGGCCTGCCGTTGGTGCAGTGCACCAGGACAGCGTTTGTCCTTCGTGTTTCCAGACCAGGGAAAAAGCAGTCACTGCAGTGTCTGGTGCGGGCACAGCACCCGGCACTGCGGTGGCTGTGCTCCGAGCTGGGCCTGCCAGGCAGCGTGGTTCCATAAATAACACCACGTGTATCAATGAGCCTTACAGTGCTGTGACGAGCACAGCGAAGGCTGGCAGGAGAAGCAGGAGCCCCTCGGGAGCCGGCCTGCTGCGTGTCCCTGTGCCCGCGTGGGCTCCGGCCATACGGGGCTGGGAGCGCCAGGAGCCTGCCTGTGCCGGGGCAGCGTGGCTCCGCTCCTCTCCCCGGCGTGCCCGAGCACCCGCTGCCTGCTTCCGAGCGCTCTGGCGCTGTGGGCGTGTGTGAATTTGGCTTTCTGCTCGGCAGTGGGTGTGAAGAGACTGTGAATTCTCATCAGCGCTTTCATTACCTTAATAAAATTACTTCAGGGCTATTATGTTCTTTTGCAGAAAAAATAAGATGTTAGCTGCATGTTTCATTAGCTTCTCCTTCCCCTGAGCCCCCAAAGAGCTCTGCTGCTGGGTCACACATCCGTGGCCATTTATGAAATCCATTTTGAGGTGCTAGAGGATCTTTGACAGCAGCCGGGACCAGATGCCACTGGTGAGGAGCTGGTGAACGATGCTTGGCATGGTGCTTGTATCAGGATGGGCCCTCTCCCTCAGCCATAAATTTAGCTTAGCTACTAACAAGATATTCAGAGCTATGGTCTTTATAAGCGTTGCATCATCAACACTTTTCTTAAGAGACAAATTCTTACCTAAACTCGCCTGCTCTACAGAAATAGAGATAATAAGCCTGAAATTAGATGATAAAACAGCATTTGTTTTACCCCATGACTGCCATTCCCCAAGTTTTTCCAGCATTACCGCTGTGCCTTACACTCTCTGTAACCCTCACTTGTGTGTCAGGGGCTCTGTTCAAGCACCTGTAGCTTCCTGCACCCTTGGGGGTTATCCCAGTTGTGTCTGGAAGGTTGCCAGTTGGATTCGGCGATGCAGTGCAGACCGGCACGGTCCAGGTTTAGCCCTGTCTGGGCCCATCAGGATTCAGCACGCCTCTAACCATGAGCGAACGTTGACAAATGGGCTGCTGCAAATTCCTCTGAGTCTGCAGCAAGTCAAAGTTCAGCTGCGGCTGTAAGGGAAGCAGCTCCTCCTCGGGGAGCTGCTAGCACCACTCAATTTAAGGAACTTCTTCCTGGGCTGCCATTCTCAGCACACAGCTAGCTGTTGTAGCAGTTTCTTTCGGTGTGTGTTTTGCTTTTAAATTTACATTTTTCCACATAGCATCTTGTATGCTAGCTGATAAATTTGGGAAGGTCTTCCCTGTCACCAGCTGTAGCTCGGTCAGAGCTGAAAGATCCTGATCCCCTCTGGGCAACTCATTGGCCTTTCATAATTGTGTGCTGTCACGAGAGATACAAGTACTGTACAGATAAGAAAAAAATGCAGGGAAGCAAGCTGATGCTAGATGCTACAGGACAGTCTTGGGACAGATGGCTAGATTGAAGGCCTGATTTGTGAAATTGAGATCCAGATCTGAAACCCTGTAAAGACCCCTGTGGTAGAATGGAAGCCACCCCTGCAGGGTGACTTTGGGTTTGGAACGAACGCAAACGGAGCAGCACCTCCTCACTGGCAGCATTACCTCGCTGGTGGTGTCTGCGAAGCTTCTCACTTGGGTACCCGATCCGTGCTGTCTTAGGAACACGGTTACCTCCTGACCCATGTCATTTCTTTTGCTCTAACAGCCCCAGGGCTGGCTGCAATACTTGGCTCCACCTCGGATCGAGGTGGATGCTGCACCCTCTAGCAACCAAAGTTGATAGCAACATCGCTTGTGCTGTGCCTAGAGGGGAAAGTCACTGCCGCAGAGATCCTGAGGCCCTGCGTTTGCTCTTCAGTCTCTGCTTGCCTGGTACCATGCAAAGAACCTAGCCTGCGAGCACTGAGTCTCATGCACATGGATTTTGGAAGTGTTGCAGAGAAGGAGAGTGTAAATGCTCTGACAGGGCATGCACAGCATCTCGCTAACAAAAATGTAAGTATGAAGGTCTGCAGCCCCTTCCTGGGTCACTGAACCAGTGCTCTGCAAATGAAATCCTAATCGCAGGAGGAAAATGGCAGCTGAAAATCCCATCTGCAATCTGTTAAAGCTCTGAGGAGCTGCATTTCCTTGCTGGATATGCTGTGCTCTTCTCTTCCATCAGCATGGTGACAGGAGAGGAGAGCTCTGCTCTCTGGCACTGGCTGTCAGAGCTGTTTTGTGTCTCTAGGTGCAGCTGCAGGATAGGAATGAGAGGTTGTACATGGGGCTTGGAGACCTGCAGGAGAGGATGGGGATGCTGGCTGGCTCCAAAACAGATTTATCAGCCAGAATGGTCTTCAGCGAAGAGGAAAAACTGAAGGTAAAACAGATACTTGGGGAGTTGGAGAGAACTGAGCCGTGAAGCTGTACGAGCCCGATAGATCTGCAGTGAAAAATCTGGTGGGAAATGTTGGGGCTTCTTTCCAGAGGTATAACTGTTTCCAAAACCCAGGCTCTTCTGTTTGCTCCCTGGAGGTGTTTAGGCTGGAATAAGCTCGGATTGACTATGGTCTCACTGGCTTCCCACACCTCTTCCTTCTGAAAGAGGCCAAGGCCTCAGGGTTGATTTTCCTTAGCTTTTCCTCTTTGAGGATTGTGTCTTTGCCTTTTTATTTGGTGTGTCTGTGGGACAGGATGCTTCAGTGGCAAAAAGCCGCAGTGTTGGGAGCTGATCCCGGCTCTCAGCAGTGTTCCTCTTCTGCTAGTGCTCAGGTAAAAGGTGCAACTGTGGGTCCTTTCAGCAGCCCTGGGCTCTAATTCCCTATTGCAACCTGTTGAGATACTGTGCTGGCCTCAGAGCCGTTCCGTGACCTTTTTATAATGTCCTGTCTCTCTCCTAGATTTCCAAAGACCTCGTTGATCTCCAGATTGAGACAAACAAATTGAAGGAGCAGTATGAGACAGAGAACTTTGAACTGAAAAATATGGTATGCAAAAGGCTTCAGCTCTGCCAGATACCTTTATCTTTTCTTGTTTAGCATACTCACTTTTCTTTAGCAAGAGTAGTGAATTAACTCCATTGCCCCAGATACTTGAGAAATTTGTGTAAAACTCATCTCCCTTCCTGCTAGAGCCTGTTTGAACAAATAAATGCCCTATTATAGCTACTAGTCTAATTCTGCTGCCCCCCTCTGCAGATCTTGTCCCTGGAGAACCGTGTGCTGGAGCTGGAGCTCCGCAGTGAGAAAGTCACCGGGGAGCGGGACGCCTTGCGGGACCGGCTGCGCACGCTGGAGACCAGCCGTAAGGAGCTGGCAGACGAGTACATCATTCTGAAGAGCAATTACCTGGCCCTAGGCAAAGAGCTCGACCAGGAGGTGAGACAGCTTTGGCGTCCTCCACTCCACCCCAGAACTTCCCGATCTGAGGCTGTGTTTGGGTTGCTTACCAAGCCAGGAGCAGTGCCCATGCTGCCCTGTGTGACTGCGCTCCTGTTATCGGAGTCTTCCCGTTTTCCCGTTACCCCACATCCCCATCCCTAGGCATGCAAAGAGGAGGTCGTGGCAGGTCTGGTCTGGGTGTACATTTCACGTCCCTCTGGACTGCTTTGTTTCCCTTTTTTCTGCATGGTTTGCACAGGCTGCACAGGAATTGATTTGTAGTCCGTCTCATCTAGCTTGGTGTCGGGAAGGGGCCTAGAAGTTTTTGAAGTTAACAAGTTTATAAAAACCCTAAATATAATCACGTTTCTGATTGTCCCTTAAAATATAGTGAATTTCCTGGTGACTATTAAATTAGTGATGATTAACTAAAGTCTTTTGGATCCCAGATTTGTGCATCTCTTTGGCAAGAATAGCTACTGTAATAGACCTTTCCCACTTCCCTCCCTCTCCCCCCTCCCACTTCTTCTCTTTGAATTGGATCGGATGACTGACATGCTCCTGCCTCTCTCCTCAGCAGATATTTCAGCTGGTTCAGCCAAATGACCTAGTTTACCGTGCTGGCCCTGTGATGGGAGGACGTGGGGCATGCTAGTTTATACAGGATTGACATGAAATGTCACCCCACAACTGGCAAAGCCCCACCAAGTGTATTTGTCCGAGTCTGTCCAGTCTCTCTGTACGGTGAGCATCAGGTAGAGCTCAGGTAGAGGAGTGTACAAGGTCACGACCATCCGGTTGCCAGTCAATGAGTTAGGGACTTGGGAGGTTACCCGTTAGCACGGATGAGGCAGTGAGTGGGGTACGGCTCCCAGCCGGCTCCAGCTGGGAAGTGAAAAGCCAGTCTCAGCTCATCTGTTGCACCTTGCAGCTGGGATGCACGCGCTATCATTTGTCATAAGCTGAGAAACTGCTCACGAGGAAGCCGGCTCGGCTGCTCGCGGGGTGCGAGCCCACCTTCCAACCCTAGCTGCCCCGGGAGCACGAGGCACAGCACGTGCCGCTGCCTGCCAGCACGCTGCTGAGACAGAGCTGCCCGGCTCACAGAGGAGTAGCTCAGCATTCAGCGATCTCTGCCGCTTCTCGTCCCCAAGGGGGTGCAGTGTGTTAGTCAAAAATCGGATCTTCAGGCTGCTGACATCTCAGAGTGATGGTTTTAAGGGGTTTTAAGGGGTTAGCGGTAATAGCACGCTGTTTTCACGTGGATCCTGGAGCGTTTCAGAGAAGAGCGAGGCACATGGAGTAAGTTACATGCTCGGATAGCATCCTGGAGTGGTGGAGCAGGGATCAGAAGCCAAGGGTGAAATCCTCGGGTGTAATTGGTAGGGTGAGGACTTCACCCCGGTGTCTTGGCTCTGACTGCTGAATATCCCTGCCTGAAGCGAAAGAGACTCCAACTTGGCAGCCTGGGGCTTGTGGCAGCATGGGCCTCTTGCTCATTATTTTCCCAGTGCGGACTTTCCCAAAGGAAATGGCAAAAGCAGCCTGCGGTTCTGCCCCCTCCCCTTCCCCGGAGCTCTTCGCGGGAGACAATGAACCTTTTACACATTCCCAATTACAAGTGCTACTTGTGACCTTGCCAATATGTTGTCATGGCTGCTTGGCGCAGAAGCAGCTCTGCGAGCTCATTCATGGTCCCTTGTAGGGAACAGTTAGAGTCTCTGAATTGTTACAGCCCCCATTGTACGCCTTGATTCACAAATCGCCCTGGGTCTGTCCCAGGCGCAGCAGAGCGGCCGCGCTGGCCTTTCCCGTCCCTGGGGAAGTGCCTTCCAGAAGATGCCAGCCCGACACTTTGTGCCTGTTTTCTAACGCGCTGTAAATTCTTTCTTTTCACGACCCTGACCTTTCCTCAACTCTCCATTTCCTCCTGCTCTTTTGTTCGGGGGGGCTCGCACGGCCCACAGCGGTGCTACAAAGCGAGGCCGGCGCGGGGAACCCAAGGACCAGTCCCATGCCGGGGTTTTCCCTGGAGCGGGGCCAGGACTTGGAGCACATGGGAGGCAGAGAAGCCCATCACAAACCTGGGACTGCCTCTTTCTTCTGCTGGCCAAAAAAAAAAAAAAAAAAAAAAAAAAGCTGGTACTTCTGCGCTTGTGTGACCCCCTCTGATCAAATTGTCGGGACTGACAGCTGCAGATGGATCGGTTTCGGTTGGGGAACAAGCAGCCTGTCTCTGCGTAGCTGTCAGTTTTCACAGCTGTATATCTCACCTCTTTGTCAGCCTCTTTTCTCCTCTCCTCTCTCCCTCAGCCCACCCTGTGCTATCTTTTGATAAGCTATTCTCTACACGGATGACTCAGATGACCTCTGCCTCCCATCCTCCCGATTCACTGCCATGGTAACAATTACTCAAGCTTGTCCCCAGTCATAAACTCCATCAAAGCTTTGTTATCTACATAGAAACCCTCCCGTGAGACATGAATTCCCCCAGTGTTCCTTCCAGATCACCTGTAACAGAGCCTTTCTCATTCAGATACTCTTTATCTTTTGGAAATGTGTCACTTCGCACCAGTGCTGCTTTGAATCTCGCTGCCTACACGGTGCTGTGGGCTGGCTGCTTCTGGAGGTATGCATTCAGACAAAACTGGAATTAGCTGGGTGGCGTCAGCCAGAGATGGATGGATATTTGGCCATTCTCCCTTACATTATGTAGTCCAGCACTGTGCAGAGGCATTGTGTGGGGAAAGACATGCCTAACGTGTTGGGAAGCTGTGCGGAGAGTACAGAATCGGGGTAAGGAGGGAGCTGCAGGTCAGGACGGGGCGGTGCTGGCAGAGATGTGCCCAGGGCCGGGCTGGCATCAGGGTGCGCTGGCACGGCGATCCCTATCCGAACGTGAGCGTGAGAGCGAGACGGGCAGGGGGAGCGAGGTTACGTGTAAATAACGCTGCGTGCCGTGCCTGGCGCCTGGCAGTGATGCTCGCCCTGCATCTCCGTGAGAATTAGAAAATCACTGATATCCTTGGACATATGAGAGGGAACTAAAAATAAAACTTGCTTTCAGGAGGGGATGCGAGTGCCTGCTTTGTGTACACACCAGGAGCAGTGGGTATGCGCTGAACAAACAGCGCGCGGAGCTGGAGAGGCAGGATTTCAGGCGCTCTTTCCTTCTTGCTTGACCTGGCAGGTCTTGAAGAATGAAGAGCTCAGCCTAGAGCTGCTCAACCTGGCCAATGCCAAGAGCACCCTTCCCGGCACAGGGAGCTACCACCACCTCTCCCACGCCGCAGCCGATGAGCCCTCTGCAGAGCCGGGAAGAGTCCGAGCAGTGGTGCGCCGTGTCTCTGCTCAGAAGGTGAAGGTAAGGACCTCTCTGCCCTGTCCCCAGTCTGAGCTCCTTGGAGAACAGGGATGTAAAGGTACCTTCCTCTGTCTCTTCTTAAAACCAGCCAGAAGATGTACTTGTCTCTGAACACAAGCAGCAAACCCTGGAAAAAAATGTGAGTGTGTGGGGGTCTGCTGTGCGGCACCTGGGGAAGCAGAGGGATGAGTTGGTGCCTTGGTTTATTTTCTTTTCTTTAAGCCATGCAGCTGAGATCAGAATAACTCCTGCCTCGTGCAGGGCAACATGTGGTTCCCTCAGTCAGTGCCCACTGGAGAGCAGAGGCAGGAGTTTAAAATCAACAAGTGCAGGGGATGCTTGGTTATTTTCTTCTTGCTGATACTTGAAATAGATGAGGGTGTAAGCACCCAAAAATGAGAGCACAAGAGATATTTCCTGCCTTGTTTCCATCTGCAGCCTGTGTGATACCAGCTTGGGCTCTGCCACCAGCTCCTGTTGAGAATCTGACTCTCGGAGTGAGAATCTCACTTGGAGGAGCGACATGTGTGCCCCTCCACGTGCCCTGTCTCCAAATCAGACGTCATTTCTGGCGTACTGCAGAGCACTGGTCACTCAACCTGTCCTTTCCCCTGTGTTTCCCGTATCAGCCGGATTTGGGCTAGCTGGAGGCTCTCCTCACCTTCTCCCTCTTGAAGAATCCTTCTGTTTATGTCAGCCCTCGATCTCATCTTCCTGTTCGCTTGTCCCTCAGTTGCTTGGAAACCAGGATCACATACAAGTGGAGATTGAAAATCTGAAGAAAACCTATGATTCGCAGCAGCAGAAGCTGGAAGAGCAAGTGTGAGTGTTTGAGGCACACGCGTCCTTCTCCTATCCAGCTGGGCATTTTTGGGTCTCACTGCAGCTGGATGTGATCCTGGCAAACAGGAGTGGAGGCAGCCTCCCTTTGGTGGGGTACGGGGTGGCAAATGACTGTTATAAGTGAGGCCTGGCAGTAAAAGCTGATGTTTTTGAGGATCTTAAGAGTGTTAAATGTCTCCTTTAAAGTCTGTTTAGGTACACAACTGGCCTTGAAAATCCGTGGTCAATGTGTGGCAGAGCTGCTCCATGTGTGAGCAGCTGCTTAGAGATTTCTGTCGTTAGTAGTGATTTCCGCCTCAGAGCTGGAGGTGCCGGGCCTGCAGAGACGTTTGGGGATTTGAAGTAAACATGCCTTCTCCCTGTGTGCACAGGATCACCGTGGGGAAGGAGCTGCAGGAGGCGAAGCGAGCAATTCGGGACACCCAGCGCAAACTGGCGGAGCAGTCAGCAGTAAGGGCAGGCTCCCTCCCTTCCCCTCCCGTGGCTGAGACACGAGGTGCAGTGAGCGTAACCCCGAGCTAGCGGTGGGGCGGATGGCTGGTACCGAGCTGCTCCGGCATCTCTCCCTCCCCGGGGACTCTGTTGCACCAAGGTGCTCCTCCCGGCACAGGGCGTGCAACGCACGTCGTGGGATGTGCTGCTTGCTTGGGGTGGGAGGAATTTTGTTCATTAACGTTTCAAAAGAGCTGGAGAAACCACTTGCAGGGCATTGCAAATGATAAAAGGTAGCAGAGGGATATAGACTAAACATTTCTGGTAAGCTCCTGCGTGAAAACCCAGGCCCTTCCCAACCTCTCTGCTGTCGGGAAACTGAAGCCCCCGTTCCCTATCGAGCATTTTAGTGCCCCTCATTTAGCTGGAGGCTGAGAGCTGCAGTGTGAACGCTGGCTGTGCCTAGGTGCTGCTCACCTCCCGGAGCCAGCTGCAAGAGGCAGAGGCGGAGAATTCCCGGCTGCAGCTGCGTGTGAAGGAGCTCAACGAGCAGTACCGCTCCCGGCTCGCGCAGCACGTCAAGGACTTGGCGGTGGGTACCCCCAGACCCTGGCCTGCAGAGGGTTCTCCTTGCTGGCTGCCTGCTTCTGGAACCTCTCTGCTCCAGCCCCTCCTTGCTGGGCTGCTGGGCAGAGGGGCGCTGGGGCTTGGGGAGCTGCGCTTGCAGCAGGAATTGGTCTCTCTCCTAGCCCAGATTTCCCGTGTGACCACATGAAACTGTCTGAGTTTCTGCTGGGACGATCTTCCTTGGTCAGATTACTTGGATGGAAAGATCCTCTTATTTACCGTGGCTGCCTTCCAGTTGGCTCCTAATCCCCATTGCCCTGACAACTTCCCTTGGCAGCCCAGCGGTGCCACTGCCGGCTTTGTTGCCACCTCGGTTTGCTGCCTCCACGGTGCCCCTGCTGCTGTCCTCAGGGGAAGCTTTGCCAGCCTCTGTGGTCAGCACAGACCCATGTAATGCAAGTGCCTGCAGACCTGCTCTGGGAACAAGCAAGCGCCCCTGATGTAGAGTAGGGCCCACAGAGCATGGTGAGGACTCGGCACAAAGCAGGAGTTTCAGGCAGGTTCAGGCGTGGGTACATGCTTGCATCCATCAGTGGCTGGGAAGACAACTGTTTCTACCCCCATAGGTAAGCAGTTTTTGGCAAGAACTGCTGTGGCAGGAGGTTAACAATGCAGCAACATTTTTTATGATGAAGAAAAGCTTAATTTCTGACAGGGTATCTCCTAACAGAGGGAGCAGGGCACGGCAGAAAGAACACAGGACTAGAGACGTTGGCTCCTGATGCACTCATGTTCCCCTGGATGGATCCATGATACAGGGTCACTGGCAGCAGTATGCCTTCTCTGCCTTGAAACGGGTGTGGTGGAAGTTAATTAGTCTTTCCTGCTCTTAGAAAATGGAAGATAGGCCCTGTTCTGAGTGCTGTCATCACAAATATTCCTGGACCTTCAGTGTGGGAAAGGGGTTACTCACTTGATCACTTCCATTTCCTTCTCTGTATGTTTAAAGAACTACATGGACAGCAAATCTAGCGACCGGACAGAGCCCAGCAAAGCCCCAGCTCACATGAAGCACTTTGTGGACAGCATGCTGAAGGACATCAGAGCTTCCTACAAGTCTCGGGAGGAGCAGCTAGCTGGAGCAGCACGCGCCTACAAGAAGCGCATGAAAAACTTGGTCAAGAAGCACGAGAACCTGCTGATTGCATACAGGCAGGGCTAAAACAGGGTCTGGGTTACCTCTGCCTCTTCAGGTCATTGCTAGGGACCTAGTGGAAGTGCCCCGTGGTGCTTGCACCCAGCCCCCTTGCTGCAGGGGAGGTGTACGGGGCTCCCAGGTGGAGCAGAGGTCCTGGAGTGCACACTTATCTCCATACCCCTGACACACCAGGAGCAAGGCATCTCCAGCTACACACCAGGGTGCTCTGCATGCACCAGAGCTGTTCTGTGCACAAGTTCCTCCCGTGCAAAAAGTAGGGCGAGAGACTGAATCCACATTGGATGGTGTGGAAACGGAGAGGTACCACCAATATGTCCTGCTTCCCAGCCCTGCAGTGTTCCCAGCTCTGCTCCACGGCTGTCTCAGCAGCTTGGGCTGTGGGAAGCAGCAGAAATTTGTGGCTTAAAGGCCACAAATAGGATGAGCTGCCCGCAGCAGTCCCAGGAATATTGCACGTGCTGCTGGGCTCTCCCACCTACCCTTTCCAGGCGGGCTGGCTCTCGGTGGCCAGAAGCCAGCAGGTGCCAAGCAAATGGCACTGCCAGCAGCACCAACGCTCAGCGCTGTTACTCCACCAAAGCTACCGAGTCGAACGCCTCTTGGCATGTTGTTACAGCATGCAGCGAGAGCAGATCCGCTCCTTGGGCAGCAGCGATATGGATTCCGGCCCCGCTGAGCTCCACTTTGCCATCACAGACCCAGAGCTGCTGACAAACACAACCCAGGAGCTAAACCGGCTGCGGGAGAACAAAGCGAAACTGGAGCTGCAGCTACACGAATTGCAGCAGGTACGGCTGGGCTGCTGACCTCCTGCAGCAGTGAAACTGGGTGAGGGGAGTCTCACCAGCAATAGACGGAGCGGTAGGATAGCTCTCCCCATTTCCGAGTGCATTCCCTGAGGGTTTGCTGTGTCCCTGTGACACAGAGTGGTGCTTGCTCCCGTTCTCACACGGGGATGTCCAAGCAGGAGACCACGCTCAGAAGCACACCAGTGAGCTCCACGTCCTCCCACTGGTTCTGCCTGGGCAGGGACATCTTTCTTGATTTGTGCGAGATGCATTTATTTAAACATTAATGGGGTGGGAGACCTAAACCTGTCGGGACTCTTAGTGTTAGAGTGCTAGGACAGTTGTGCCACTTTCTTCAAAGCGGTGAGGACCGTGGTGAGATTGCAATGTTCTGATGCTGACAGCAGTACTCTTCTTCCTTTGCCTTCAGAAAAGACTGAAAGAAGCCTCTGACCTTCAGCCGTCACCTGAGCAGTAAGTCCTGTCTGTTTCTTGGGGTATTCAAAATGCTGAATTCTCCTTGCTGTATGGACTGGGGGGTCTTTCCTGCATTACTTGGAGACAGTAATAAATAGGGAGAGAGAGAGCTGATAGGAACTCATCTGAGAAGAAAAGCCAGCTGTCGTCTCAGCGCAGCATTTCCTGTGGCGAAATGAGTTGGTCATTTGGGCCTTGATCCAAGAAAGCTCTTAAGCACGTTTGATTTAATCATGTTTTTAGTCCCACTGATCTCTTCAGAAGCTGAAGTTAAGCGTACGGCTGAGGGCGTTGGTGGATCACAACCCCAGAAAGGCCAGTGACACTACACCAGCTTGGGACAGTCTTGGGACAGAAGCTGGGCAGGATGACTCGGTGATCCTGTCCTGACACCACCCTGCTTTCCTGACATGCCATTTATTTGCTCATTTTGATCAATCTCTTCCCCCCGCTCCATTCTTCTGCTGAAACTCTACCGGCTGTAACCATGGAGTGGGAGAACAAAGTGTAAGAGAAATCCAGGCTGGGATTTTTCTGCCTTTTAAAATGTGGTAGCCTAGAAAACATGCCGGGTATCGCAGTAACTGGATTCCAGTGCCAAGGAGCCGGTCAGCGCCTGAGCCGCTGGGTTCCAGAGGAGTCTCTTGGAGAAGAGTTACCGGAGCCTGCCACTGGTTTTGATGCTGACAAATAATAGTAATCGTTGAAGAGATACATTAATTTGGACAGACTCGGCACAGGAGCAGGACAGAGAAGTACCAGAACCTGGATTTTAGTGGTGTATCTTGTTGTGAAGGTTTGTATAGCTGCCAAGAGGCCCTAAGCACTGAAAGCATTTCTTCTGCGTGCTGATGGTTTTTACCAGAGCTGTTATCCCGCTGCTCTAAGCAGACACAAAGCCTGCTGTAACCACAGCACTGTAACTATTGTCGTGTTCCTTGTCTTTATCAGATGTGTGGCTTCACTGTTTATTGTTCTCTTAACTTCTGCTCCCGCGAAACTTCTTTCAGCCACGATTTTCCATGTGCCCGGGCTGGGTGGCTGCAGCCACCAGAGGGAACTCGCGCGGCCGCAGCAGAACGGTCTCCGGTCTGCAGGCTGCCGTGCTTGAGCACAATGCATTCCTCAGTTCATACAACCAAAATTCCCCGAGCATCAGATGTGACCTGTATTTTGCTCGTTCAGACTGGGACAGAATGGGAAGAACTTTCCCACGGCTGGGCTGCGCAGACAGCTCACCTATCGCACCCAGCGCTCAGGGCGAGCGGGTCTGTGCTCGCACACATGAAAAGCGCCAGCTCTTGGCATTGATCATACCCCGCTCTCCATTTCCATAAAGTTCAGCCTTGCAGTGTCAGGTTAATGACTCTTTCTGCTTGGAGTCCTCTGATGTATGAGTGTTGATGTGAGCTTGGAACGAATCCAGCCATCACAGCGGGAAACCCAGGTTGGCAGAGGGGCTGTGACTCTCACGCCTGGGCACAGGGACAGCGCTGCGCGCCCTGAAGTTGGGGCCACGGGGATAGAAAAGGTTTGGCACTCTGTGCTTTATGCTCTGCTGGACACGAAGGGCTTCCAGCCTCCGAACGGAGCTGTGCAGCTTGCAGATGGGCTGGCTTTGAATGTCCGTGCAAGATCAAAATCTGCTTCTCTCTCCTAGGAAGCTAGATGAGGAGGGCTGGGCAGAGGTCAGGAAGCAGCTCCGGGAGTTCACACACAGCACCCAGGTAAAGGGCCGGAGCAGCCCACCTGAAATAAGCTCAGCCTTTGCTCACACGTCAGAGAGGTGCTGCCCCAGCTGGGTTCTTCTCTGGCCACAGCTGTGGCCTTGACCAGCACTTGACCAAGTGATGCTGAGTACTGAGGCTGTGCTTTCACAGCTCCTGAAGGAAGGCTGCAGGTTGTTGGCCCGTATTGTTCCATGTCTTGTCTCAGCACAAGTATTTAGATATCTGTATAACAAACAGGTTTTTGACCTGGTTCAAATGAGAAGTCTAGTTTGAATCTGAATCAGCGTCGCAGTCTGGTTCCCTCAGGGTGCAAGGGTATGTGCACTGCGCCCAGGAATGGGGTGGCCCCGAGCTCTCTTCACCCACAGCATTGCGCTGCAGCAGCCAGGAGCCTGGAGATGCTTGCTGTGAGCGGGCTTGGCACAGGTGGGCTTTGCTGTCCAGCCCTGATCACGGCAGTGGGGCTGCTGGGGAGAAAGGGGATCGCTGGCGCAGACTGCCAAACCTGGGGCAGTAGAGGAAGGGCTTTGGAAACAGAGCAGAGCTCTTGGGAAGGGAAACTAGATTGGCAGGGGAGGGTTATTGTGTGTGCTGGGGTGGCCCAGGCCCTCGTGCCTGTGGTCTGGGCAAGGAGAGCTCACCTGGTCGGCACAGCCGGTGGCCAAGAGTGGCTGAGCCTGCTGAAGGCTGGGCTCTTGTCACCAGGCTCCTTTCTCAGAGCACGTCAGTCTCCTGCCTCCTCTGCAGCTTCATGCCAAGCTGTGTCAGAGCCAGAGAGTTCGGTCCCTCCTGGCAGAGAGGGGCCGAGCAACTTCCCTCCCGTCTCACAGCACTCCCCATTTTCTCCACGCTTTCCTTGCCCCTCCAGGAGGATTTGGAGAAGGAGAGAAGCCAGCTGCTGACTCGGGCAATTGTGGCAGAAGAACAGGTGTCAGAGCTGCAGGAGTACGTAGAGAAGCATCTTGCAAGGTGAGACAGTGGGATCCCCCTTCACGTGCTCTCCGCTTCCTGCTCCAAGTTTGCCTCCCCGGCTAATTGCCAGAGACACGGCGGTGCCCAGCACGCTGCCAGAGCCTGACCTCGCTGCCACAGCGCTGCCCGGCACAGCCGGTGTCACACAGCTCGTCCAGCTGTGCAGGCAGCTGGCTCCGTGCCTCGCTCTGCGTGCCGGGGGGCGCATCTGGCCCGTGAGCCTTAGCCCACCCTTTGGAGGAGGTGAAGAGAGGGGTTGCCTAAAATCCAAAGCCTTCCAGCAAGCCCTGATCTGCTGCACTTTCCCACTGGCTTATCGTGTCCTGCAGCAGGGGGAACAGCTGCCGGGGCAGGGAAGGGCGAGAACAACCAGAGCGCATCTGTCGGGGCAGTGCTCCGGCTCTGCGCCCGACGCGAGGCGCAAGTCGTCCCGGCTGGAGCTTCGATCGGGCTTGTGGGCTTGTTGCTGGGACTACCTGGCAGAGGTGACAAGGAGCTCTTCCCAGGGAAAAGGCCGTGGTTTTTCTCTCCGTGGCTGCTCAGGTCTGAGTGTGGCTCAGCACCTGTGCTGGCTGGCACCATTAACTGATAAGGCGTGTTTTCAGCGCGCGACAAGCACAGGGCAAAAAGTGTAGGGGTAAGCTGACCACCGCTGTGCGTGAGCTGTGCGCAGGGCCCTGACCGGGTGGGGATGACGCTGCTGCTCCCCTGCTGCAGGTACAGGCAGGAGATCCTGCGGCTGAGGACGCTCGCTGGCAGCAAGGAACCCCGCACGCTCAGCGCGGGCGCGGCCGATGCTCCCCTGCTGCCCGGATCCAGAAGGACCCCCAGCCACGAGCTGTAGCTCTTCCCCACAGCTCCACAAAGCAGCACGATTGTAGGAAAAATAAAAAAAAAATAAAAATAAATAAAAAAGAGTTTAAAAGAAGGGGGCTTTCTGTTTTTCATGCTGGCTGAGGCAAGTATCCTTCCCTGGCCAAGAGCTGGGACGCGCAGCGCAGGGAACCACGTGGGTGTTCTCAGTCTCAAATTAACGGTACTAAAATGGGACAGGACAACTGCGCCGTGTCTGTCCCCTGACCCCTCAGCTGTAGGAAGAGTTCTGCCGTTCCCTGAGCACACCACGACGAGGATCACGGGGGCAGCCTCCTGGGCAGCGTTTTGCTGCGTGAGTGCAGGGACAGGTTCCCGCTCCTGCCCTTGAGAATGCTGCCACAGCGTTTGTCCCGGGTCAGACTCGCTTTAAAGGCTAACGCTGCTCCTGCCTTTGCTCCCTGTTGAGCTTGTAAGAGAAGGCCAGGGGTGGTTCAAGGTGGACTTGGGCTCTGAGAGGTTACACAAAGGGGATGAGCTGCTCTTTCATGGTGGGAAGAAAACCTTTTTTCTCTGTGTCTGAGTGGAAGAAAGAATGCCACATAATGTGAGCAGGGCCAAACCAAAACCTTCAGGAGGAGGCAAGCCGGGCAGACGGCCATCCTGTTCCATCTCCAAAGGGACATCGGGGCAAAGCCTGAGGCTGCCCTGGCTCCAGGCAGAAGAAGCCCCCTGCGGCTCAAAGGCACAGCAAAAGTCTCGAGGGAAGAACTGTCCAAATGTTTATTTTGAAAAATTATCTAAAAGTACCAATCGGACAGAAAGAGGCACTGGAGATTTAGCCCTTAAATCGTGTGATCATTCTAGACCTGATTTTCCCTCCCCTTTGCTTCCCCCAAGCTGACTGCTCTGGAAGATACGGAGGGACCGAGTTCCCCCTTTTTTGGGGGTGGGGGGGGAAAGCCTGGCCAAGCACCGCTCTCACCCTCCCTCTCACTGCTCTCCTGGGCTGAGACCACCGGTCGGAGAGGCTCCGACGGTGCCTCGGCTCCCTGCCGCCGCGGAGCCGTGGTGCCAGGCTCGAGGAGCTGCCGTTAGACCGGGCGTCCCTCCGGGGCACCGCGCCGCACCGCGCGCCGCACCTCCTTCATGTCATAAGCCCAGGCTTGCTCCAGCCCCTGCCCCAGGGTGCTGCTCGGGGTCCACGATGGGAAGGGGAAGCGTCCGGCCACCACGCGCGCCTCGTCGGGGAGTTCTGCAAGGAGCTTGGCAGCTAGGGGAGGCTTCTGGGGAGAGACAGACAGCCGAGGGCGGGTGGCCTTAGGAAAGTGTCACCTCGCCCCCGGCTGTGCCACACGCACTGTCCCAGAGGGGCACAGCGAAATGGTTCGGTGAGGAGGGCAGCCCCAAACACCAAAACTCTGCCTTGCTTTCAGGGTAATGTGGACCTGAGGAAATGTGCCTGGGTGGAGCGGCCCTGCCTGGGGACCTGGTCCCACATGAATTCCTCGGGGCAGTGCCACCGGGGGGACAAGGGGGAGCTTCTCAGCAGGGCTGGTGGGTCCCCAAAAGCAGCAGCATCTGAAGGCACTTCCAAAACGCAGGGCTGAGACTGGCCCCGTGCATAGCTGGGGCCAGGACCAAATGGAAATTTTATTCCAACCTGAGTGACTCCGTGATTTTCCTTACCTCCAGTCTCTTACTTTTGGCTTTTTTTTTTTCTTTTTTTTTTTAAGTCTTTGTCAATATAATAATTTCCTCTCTTTTCTAAAATCTCCCTCCTAAGCCTGCTGAGGACAAGGCAGCAGCACCTCAGCGCAGAGGGACTTACCACGCTGGGAGCCAGGAACACGGTCACATTGTAGCAATCAGAAAGATTTGCCTTTAAAAAGAAGGAAAAGGGGGAATGAAAGAAGCAAAAGGCTCTCAGAGGGGAAGCGTGGCGGAGCTGACTGAGTGGCCAAGCATTTTGCAAGCAATCTCGTGAACCTCAGGGGAAGCAAAGATGCCATGCAGCGTGTGGGACAGTGGCTGTGCTGGGACAGCCAGGACCGGCTGTGAAAGCAGCGCCTCTTTCACTAAACCTGCCTTCAGCATCGTCTCGGTGTCCCCACGTCACATTCCCTGGCGGGTTTTGCCCGACTGGGCTGGGGGGTACCTGCAGTCAGCTCTAGCAGCGCATCCATCGGGGCCGGCAGCGCCCCAGGCCTGTCCTCAGAGCTCCTGCCCTGCCGACGGCCAGCGCTCGGCCCCGGGAGGCCGTTACCTTCCACAGGTCCTGCTTCAGGAAGGAGACCTGCCCGTGGCACCCCGCCTTCCGAGCCCGGTACTTGGCGAGCCACAGCAGCCACGGGTTGAGCTCGTAGCCAACGGCTGGCCTGAGCCCTTGCTTATGAGCCTCTAGCACCTGCAGAGAGACAGAGTCAGGGCTGGGAGGAGCCCGGGGGCAGCAGCCGGCCCCAGCAGCAGCCCCTCGCAGGATGCAGCACCCGTGGGTGCTGAGGCTCCCGCTGGGCTCCCGGGGTTTCCCCCCAGGTTTGTGCCACCCTGCTGGACGTCCCCAGGGCCACCCCCGGTGGGGGCAGCCAGCACCCTGCCGCTGGCTCCCAGGGATCCCCGCACCGGGGGTGCCCCCCTGCTCCCCTCCCTGCCCTTTAGCCCTCGCCGGGCCCCCCCTTACAAGCCGGCCGTCCCCCGATCCCAGGTCCGCCGTCTTCCCCGAGCGGCCCCGCAGCAGCGCCATCACGTTGGCCACTTGCTGGGCGCTGGACGGCATGTAGGGCACCTGGGGGACACACAAAGAGCGGGGCGGGGGGCTCGGTCAGCGCTGCGAGGGGGGCAAAGCGAATGGGGGGGGGGTGTCCCAGGCAAGGGGAGACCCGGGGGGGTACCTGCAGGCGCAGCGGCACCCGGCGGAAGCCGGGCATGAGCACGGCGGCCCAGACGGCGTAGGCGGCCAGGCCGGTGGCCGCCGCCAGCTGCAGCAGCCCGCGGCCCCCCAGGGCCTCCCCCCGCAGCTGCCCCGCCAGCTCGTCCAGCGCCTCGGCGTCCATGGCTGCCGGAAGGGGCGGCCCCGCGCCCGCTGAGGCCTTCCGCCGCCCGGGGGTGCGCCGCGGGCACGCTGGGCGCCGTGCGGCCCTGCCACCGGAGTGTGTGTGTGTTTTGGGGGAGGGGGGGGAGTTGGCTGCTGGCCCCCCGCTCCTCGTGGCTGGGGCTGCTGGAAAACGGCAGCACCCGTTGCAGCTGCGTGCGCTTGGCACGCGCTGTGCACGCCCGGTGTGCTCTGCACGCCCGCGTGCCCACACGTGAGCCCACCTGCGGCTGCTCCCGCGAGGCAACGGAGGCTGTGGGAAAATCCCAGCGGGGCCGGGGGCCACCTCCGGAGCCGGTGGCCACCCGCAATTAAGAAAAAAAAAACAAAACTGGGGACAATAATGAATCAATTAGGGGAAGCGGCGCGCAGAGGGCGGGCGCCTTCCCCGGCCCCACGCCTTGCTTCACGTCCCGTAGCCCGTGGATTCATCCCCTACTCCCCCGGGCGCCTTTGTGCCGAGGTTTGCGCGGCTCCTCCAGCAGGACCCGGGAGCTTGGGGACAGCCCGGTGTCCCCGTGATGGGGTGCCTGTCCTCACCGTGCACCTGGGCCACCCCCGTTGTCACTGCAGGTGACAACAGGCTGCAGCCTTAAAAACGCGGGTCTGGGCGCTCGGTGATGCTCCCCCCATTAAACCCACGCACCAGAGCAGTGCCGGGGACAGGGCGCACCACCGGGACTAACGCTGTCCCTACACGCTGCCATATACTGGAAAAATTGCCTGGGGCCGTGTCCCCCCCTCCCAACGCCGGTGCATGGGACAGGGCTCGGTGGCACCAGGGGACGAGGGGTGGTGGGAGCCGCCTTCACCCCCCCCCCCCCCCCCGGTGCTGCGAGATGGCCCCGCGCGGCTGTGGCCAAATGGGGGCCACGGGGATTTCACCGATTTTCTGCGGCTTGCTGGCAGGTGGGGCCAATTAGTCTGGGAGCGAGCAGAAAATCGGGGGAAACAGGAGCCGGGAGCGAGGGGCCGGGGGCAGCAGCAACACGGGGAGGAGGAGGAGGACGGTCCCGGCGATGCTGGGGAGCCGGTTAATTAATGAAACAATTCCCACGCAGGGCTGAGCCCCCCCGTGCATGGCCCGGGGAGGTCGGGGGGGCCGTGTCCCGGTGTGCGGGGCCGAGCAGGTGGCCGTGCGTGGGGAGCAGTTGGGAGCCCGAGCGCCTTTAATCTGCCTCCATCCCGGGCAGCTCCCCCCGCTGGGGCCGCGGCGGCTGCAAAGCGGCTCCGAGCGCCAGGAATTTGTCGCCATGCGCTGGGAAAGCTCCTTCCCGCCAGCTGTCAGCATCGCCGCCGCGAGATCGGGGGGCGAGGGGTCCCAGGGGCTCGGCTGTGGCTTGGCCAAAGCCAGAGGGCTCCGAGCAGGGCCCTCAGCCTGGGTCGTGGGTTTTTTTGGGGGGGTTATATGGTGGTCAGGACCCCCTTGGGGTCACTGAGCTCACCCGCTCGCTCCATCCTGCTCGGGGCTGGGGCCCTTTGCTGCTGCCCTGTGCAGCTGCCCAAACTGCCCTGCCCTGCCAGTTGCCCCCCAGCCATGGGGGCATCATCCTGATCCTATGGGGCATCCCTAACCCCAGGAACATCATCCTGATCCTATGGGGCATCCCCTGACCCCAGGGGCATTATCCTGACCCTATGGGGCATCCCTAACCCCAGGAACATCATCCTAAACCTATGGGGCATCCCTTGACCCCCAGGGGCATTATCCTTACTGACCCTACTGGACTTCCCCAACCCCAGGGACATTATCTAAACCTACAGGGCATCCCCTGACCCCAGGGGTGTTATCCTGACCATATCCTGACCCCAGCCCCGGGGACATCATCCTGACCCCACGGAACACTCCTTTTCCCAGAAGCATTCCCCACGGCAGCTCCTGGGCCCCAGGGTGGTGTGGACAGAGGGGACAGGAGGGGACAGGGGGCCGGGGACAGCCCTGGGCTGGGCGCGAGGTCTCCATCCCCCTGCTCGGGGCGGGCAGCGAGGAGGGCTGCGCGCGGCCGGCCGCCTTTGTGCGTCGCCTTTGTGCCCCGCGATTCACACGTCCAGGCTTTTATCTGGCGGCCAGGCAAGGGGGAAGGAAAAGGGGGGCTGCGGGAGGGAATAAAAGGGCTGGGGGGGAAGTGGCGGGAAACGGCGGCTCCCATTGTGAGCGGGGACAGGGACGGGGGCGCTGGGGACGCCCTGACGGTGCCATCGCGCTGCGCCATGCCGGCACGGCCACCCAGCAGCTGCGCACCCAGAGGGTCCCCTGCGCTGGGACACTGGGGTCACGGATGGGGCTGCTGGGGGGGGGGGGTCAGATCGAGCTGGAGTGGGTCCAGCTTGACCCTGCCCCGGGGCTGGCTTTTGGTTTGTCCCCAGGTGCCCCCAGCTGGACCATCCCTGGGGACAACGGGGACGGCCATCGCCCCCCGCCCCTCCAGGCCCCCCTGCCCCTTATCTTGTTTGCACAAAGCCCCCCCCTCGCCACGCCGCCGTCCCCTCGTCCTCCCTCCACGCCGCCGTGGTGGCTCCCACCTTGTTTTCCATCCCAGAGAGGAAATATTAACGGGGACAGAGCCTGCCTCATGGTGCCCTCCGCTCTGTGCCAAGAGCCAGCGGGGGCCGGGCTGCCCGTGGGGAATGGGGCTGGGGCCAGGATTTTGGGGAGCTGCCAGGAGCGGGGTGCTCCCTGGTGCTGCAGCATCCCTGAGCAGCCCCATTGTCATTGTCCCCCCCCCCCAGCACCAGCTCCTTCCCCGGCACCTCCCGTAGGAAGCGTTGGAGCCCTGGCCACAGCCCAGCCGCCGCGGGAAGCGGGGGCAGGCGGCCGAACCCGGCCGAGGGCAGAGGGCACCGAAAACACCACCGAAAACTCTGCGTTGGCAAACGAGCAGAATAACAGCCTTTTCCGCCACGGCAGAACGATCTGATTTGGCCAAATAAACATTTTGGAAGAAAAACAAGATATTCTGCGGCTGGACAGAACCCCACCGGATGCTCGGCGCATTAAATGCAATAATTTCACCCCGAGGAATGTGCTGGGGTCAGAGAAGCCAGGATTTCGCTCCGGCGCCTACAGAGGGCTGCGTGGGCAGCGCGGGTCCCTTTGTCCACGCCTCGTTTATTGCTTTTCCAGTGTCGTTTTTCCTCCTCCTCTGGGTTTCCCACTCCTTCCCCCTTTCTGCCTCCTTGCTAACGCTGCCAAAACCCCGGGCTGCTGGCTTCCTCCAGAGCCCCAGCTCCCCCAGGGCCGTATCCTGCCTTCGCAGCCCCCTTGCTCCCAACACAGCCCCAAAATAGTCATCGGCATTTGGGCAGCAAGGCAGGGAGCCAGCACCGAGGAGGCACACGGGCACCGTGTGCTCTGCAGCGATCCCCCGGTGAGGCTCGCAGGGGCAGGATCTCCCCAGGAGCGGATCACGCGTATCTCTTAATTAAGCTCCGAAGCCGGCAGCGTTCCTTGGGAACGGTTTCCTGACGAGGAGCAGCAGATTTCGGCCGGCACCAGGCTGGGCACGGGGCAGCCCGGCACAATGAGGCCTTGTGGCCGGCGGGCGCTGACGAGATCGGCGCTGACAGCGGCACCACCGGGGGGGCCCCGCGGCCCCCGGCCCCGCTGGAGGAAACCCAGCCGACCCCGGGGAAAAGCGGGGAGGCAGCAGTTTGGGAAGAGAGATCTACAGAGACGCTGCAATACAGATGTCTGCAGCCACGCTCGCCCACCCGCTCGCCCCTCGTGGCTCGGTCACCGTCCGCTGCCGCTTGCTGAAGAGAGGCCACACGCGCCACAAATGCAGTTTAGTTTATAGAAAACAAAATCGCAAATTTGGTATCGTTATCACTTTAGTGCACATACAATGCCCCCCACGCCCCCACGGTCCCAAATCCCTCCTGGTGCGCCCTGGCACGGTGGGATGGCGAGCTGCCATGAGGTCACACCCCGTGTCCCCACGTCCCCACACTGACGGTGGCACAGCCCCACCTCTTCCTACTTCCATCCCCGTGACCCCTCCTGTGCTCGACACTTTCCTTCAGCTGTGGCCATGCCGGGGTCCCTTCCATGCTGCCTCTGCTCCCTCTTCACCATCGCATTGACTCCTTCAGCCTCGCTCCTCTTCCTCTCCCCCTCCCGCCCATGGCCTGCACCACCAGCAGGGCCAGGGCAAAGCTCTCCATCGCCGTCACCCCGCTCCCCCTTCCACCCTCAACATTGCAAATCCGCCTCCGCACCCTGCTCTCACCACCGTGCCCCAGCCACGCCACCGCTCTCCTCCTGCCACCCGCAGAGCCCCCCCAGGGGACAGCTGCCCCCCCGCACAACCCACCGTGCCCCACAGCGTCCCCACGCCTGCAGCAACCCCCAGACCACAGCACCCCCGGGCCGTGGGTCCCCGCGTGACCTCGGTCCACGGGGAGCCCCCAGCCCCCCCCCAGGGCCAGGCCCACTTGAATGCATCTGGGAAAATCCCTTCCCTTCCCGCAGGATTTTCACGGGGCTGCCCCTGACCGAGGACGAGGCAAAGACCAAAGCACCGTGCTCCTGTGCTCCCGTGTCCCTACGTGCCCATCCTTGCTGGCAAATCCATCATCCCCATGGGACAGTGAGAGGTCCCCTCCACGTGGCGATGCCCCCGGGGCGGGCGGGGGGACGGTGCCGACATGAACCATTTTCCAGGCGTTCTCGAGCAGGGATGCTCCCAGCCCCAAAAGCGGGGGCTGCCCCTTCCCCGAGCCGCTCAGTCCACGGGGAACTCGCAGGGGTTCTGCCGCCTGCGCCGGGCGCCCTCGTAGATGCGCTGGAAGTCCTTGTAGCGGGGCGCGCAGCTGAGCCAAGCCTCGCCGAAGTGCAGCCACCCCGTGAAGAGGAAGGTGCCGGGGCCTGGCCGGACGCCGCAGCGCAGGGGGGTGCGGATGCTGCCCGCCGCCCGCCCCGGCCGCCCCCCGGCCTGGAAGAGGGGGAATTTCTGGCGGTGGATACGGACGGCGCTCACCCCGATGATGGATTCCTGCAGCTCCACGTCGTTGGAGACGCTGCGGATGCTGCCACGGACCACTGCGGGGGAAGGCAGGGAGAGGCATGAGCGTGGTCCTGCCCCAGCACCATCCCTGTCCCCATCCCCATCCCACAGCAGCCTCGGGGAGCAAACGAGCTCATTGCAGGCTGAAGGAGCAGCAGGGCTGTGGGGAACATTCCCCGGGCTTTGCCCCGTGTGGGTGCTGAATGGGGCCTTGATGGGTGGGTGCCGCTGGGCACCGTCACCATCCTGGGGCTGGGGCAGGGCTCTCAGATCAGTCAGGTGCATGCTGTCCCGGCACCCCCCCCGCTCCCAGCATCCCAATTTTAGTTCCCTTCCATCCCCTTGAGCCCAAGGAGCCACTCACCAAAGTCACTAGTGCAAATGGCCATCAGGAGCTCGGTGTCGTTGCACGGCCGGCACGCCCCTGCAAAGGCCAAGCACAGCCGTCACCTCTGCGCCCCGGGGGGCTCCCCAGGGCTGAACCCCCCCCCCATCACCCCCCGCCTGCCTGCATGGCGAGAGAAATCCCCTTTTGGGGAGGTTTCCCACTTGAAACAGGGTCCAAGGCACCCGAAGGAGCGAGGGGCGATTCCCCTGGGAGGCAAGCTGGCTCACCTTCGGCGGGCAGGCTGGCGGCGGGCAGCGCCAGGCGGGCGAGCCAGTCCCCCCGCAGCTCGTAGCGGAAGGCGGCGATGCGGCGGCTGATGTCGCGGTGCGGGGTGGCCTGCAGGAACAGGGCCACCTTCTCGCGGGGCAGCCAGCTGAAGCAGCGCACGCGGGGCCGGGGGGCCGCCTCCGCCTCGGGCAGCAGCAGCTCCAGCTCCCCGTCCCGCTCCAGGTAGAGCTGAGCCCCCCGGAAGGTGCTGGCGGGTTTGATGCAGGCGGTGACGTGCTGGGGGCTCCTGCCCTTGCCGGTGCCGGTGGCGGGGGGCAGGCGGGGGGCCAGGCGGAGGCGCAGGGCCCCCGTGGGGTACAGCCATTCCAGGGAGCCCTCAGCACAGCGCAGGGTCAGCTGCTCCACGCTGCCCGCCTCCTGCGACAAGCCGCTGCAAGGCACCGCAGCACCCGTCAGCGGGGTGCCCCCCCTCCCAAGACGGAGACCCCCCAATCCCCAAGGAGGGCATGAGGGGCACAAAAACCCCAAGGAGATGCACCAGCCCCCTGGGAGCCTCAATTTGGGGTTCGCTCTCATGATGTTGGGATGGGGCTGGTGTTTTCTGCACCCACGGCATCCTCATGGAGGGGCTTTGCCCTCCTGTCCCCCCACCAAGCCCCTTCCCTTGCCCTTTCCGGGGGCACCTTTGGGTGCGGGGGGGGATCACCCCGACCCCCTGCTCTTGCGGGACTGGGGTTCCGGCGTCCCCAGCGCCCCGTGGCGACATCTGGGCATTTCTGGCCGCGGGGCTGGCACCCACCGGGGGCAGCGGGGCCGGCGTGGGGGGGAGCGGAGGCGGCTGCTTTGTCCGGGCCGCGCCGCTGGCGGCTGCGCGGCCCCGTGGCCCCGCCGCAGCCCCTCCTGCCGGGCCCCCGCTCTTTGTTCCCGAGCTCGGCGCCTTCCCCCGATGGGAAAGGGCCCCGGGGAGGGTCTGGGGCCCCCAGCAGCCACCCGAGCAACGGCGGGGCCCGGGGGAGGGAAGAGGGGGTCGAGGCCGGCAGCGCGCACCTGCACGGGGAGGAAGATGAAGGAGGACGGAGGGGGGCTCTGGAGAAGCATCTCGGAGCCCTGCGACCCTCCCGGGCCGTGAGCATCTTTCGGGGCCTCCCCCGAGTTGGGAAACTGAGGCAGGCGGCATCCCCGAGGACCCCACCGCGGGGATGCTCCGAGCTCCCCTTTCCCCCCCCCCCCCCCAACAACCGGGCTCTGCAGCCCCCCCGGCCCCTACCTGCCCCTCCAGCTGCACTGATCCGCCGAGAAGCTGCCGAGGGCCGCGGCCAGCCCGGCGAGGCAGAGCGCCCACAGCGCCCGCATCGCTCGCTCCGGGCTCCCGGTGGCGGCGGCGGCCCCGGGGCGGCCCCGGCCGTGGCCGCGGAGCGCAGCGCCGGGGGGGGAATTGGGGAGGGGGGGGGGCGTGGGAACCGGGGGGGCCAATCAGCGCCGCGCCCCCAAACTTTGGGCCAATCGAGGGGGAGGGGCGGGGCCGTTTCCCTCCCCCACCTTCTCCTCTCCGAGCACCCCACGCGGGGCGTGGGGGCCCGGCCGCGGCCTCCGGGGGTCCCCGTGGGCCGGAGGGGGACTGTCCCGACTCCGGAACCCCCCAAACCCTAGGGACCCCCCCGGTGCCTCCCCGCGGGGGGATTTCCCCACGATGCTGCGTGGGGATGCTGGGCCTGGAGCGTGGGGCGCGCGTGGCTCCTGCTCCCCCATCCCCGCACCCCCAATCCGCTCCCCAGCGCCCCAAATTGGCCTTTTTCGAAGGATTTTCCCCCAACCGCGGACAGCCGGCACCGGCGCTTGCGCATCCGCACGCCCCCATCTCCCCTCCTCCCTTGGCCGGCCCCTAATGATTATTAATTATTATTATTTTTTCCCCTTCAGACACCCCCCTCCCCCCCCAATTAATTAAGTTTCCGCCGAGTGACAGCCCGCCAAAATGTTTGAAATAAACACGGGACAACTGCGATGCGATGATACAGGCGGAGAACAAAGTCCCCGGCGAGAGGGTGGAGCGGAATGGAAATGAGGGATTGTAAATTCGGAGGGCAGGAAGAAAGAGAGGGGAGGGCAAGGGGAGGGGGCCCGGCGCGGCTGGGGGGAGCGGGCTTCAGAGCCCTCCGGCCATGAAACGACGCTGAAAGAAGTCAATTTGCTGGAATCCGTGGAAAATGAGGGCCGGGAGAGGGTGGGTGCAGCGGGCACCGAGCGGACAAAGCCGGAGGG
>NC_048906.1:12262872-12276859 GCF_011077185.1 Oxyura jamaicensis | reverse complement strand
GGCAGCCCCGGGCCGGATCCTGCCCCGGCTCCGGTTTGCTGGGGGCTGGGGCGCGGTGATTACCGGGGGCTGTGGGGCGGGCAGAAACCCTCCTGGACAGGCAAAAGGGGGCTGTGGAGCAGGGCTGGGGCTCCCGGGGGGGCTGCTCAGAGGGTCCCCATCCCTTTCCCGGCCCCCTGGGGCTGCGTGGGGAGCTGCTGCTGCCGATCCCAGCACGCCTGCGGGAGACGGGGCTGTGCCGGTCACCCACAGTCCCTAAAAAATAGCTCAGGAGGCCTCGCATCAGCTCCCGGCTGAGCTGGCTCCCGAGCATCCCAGAGCCATGCCCTGGCCCCCCAACCCCCAGGGACCCAGTGCCCCAGCCCTGAGTGGGGTCCCTGTCCTCTCCTGGTGTCCCCAAGCACCTGGGGGCTGTCTGGAGGGGAAATGAGGGGCAGGGTCCCCGTGGGGCTCCATGGTAGGGTAGGGTCCCAGCAGCTGGGTGAGGGGCCCTGTAGCAGGATGAGGGTCCCCACAGCCAGGTGGGGGGCCCTGCAGCAGGACAAGTGTCACCGTGGCAGGGCAGAGGTCCCCACTGGTGGGAGAAGGTCACCACGGCAGGATGGGGGGTCCCAGCAGGGGGTGAGGGTCCCTGCAGCATGATGAGGGTCTCCATGGCCAGGTGAGGGCAAATGTGGGTGGAGGAGGGTCCCCGCAGCAGGCTAAGTGTCCCCACAGCAGGGCAATTGTTCCCAGAGCAGGGCAAGTGTCCCCAAAGCAGCAGGACAGTCTCCATGTCCAGGCAAAGGCCCCAGGGACAGGGTGAGGGTCCTGGGGACAGGGCGAGGGTCCCCACAGCTGGGTCATGCCCTCGCCCACCCTCAAGGCGCACATGGCCTGGAGGGAGGGTGTCGAGCCCTGGATGGGGTCCACAGGGGGCTGAGCCCCAGGAGACCCGGGGGGGCCACACCGGGCTGGTGGCACCGGGCTGTCCCCGTGCCACCGGCAGCCCCCGCCGCCACCGAAGCAGGGCCCGGCGCGGCAGCCCCGGCGCGTGCATCCTCGCGGGCTGCGAATGGAGCTGCCTATTGATTTGCAGCCCGGCTAAAAATAACTCTCAGCCCTGCATCCAGAGCTGTGAAAAATCCCCCATCGCTAGGCGACGGGTTACCGGGAGACAGCCATCGCTAGGCGACGGCGGTTGCTGCGGCGACGGCGCCCTGCGCACTGCGGTCCAGCCTTGGCACCCGTGGTCCCCGTGGTGGCCCAGCGATGCCCGGCACCCAGTGCCACCGGCCAGGACCCGGGGTGGCAGGGATGGGAGCCCAGCGAGGGCCAATGGGATGCTGGCAGTTTGCATAAGGATGAGCCGCGGAGGAGGGGTGCTGCCTGGCTCAGATGGGGGGACGTGGTGCCACCAGCCGTGTGGCACAGCAGTAGGGACTGTCCCCGTGTGCTTGTGAGACGTGGCCTGATGAGGCTGCGGGGTGAGCCGGGGTAGCTCTACACCCCCGGGACCATTGGGCACCCCGGGGAAGTCACAGGGTTGGGCCTGGGGCTGTCCCGCCCAGGGCAGTGGGACATCCTGGGTGCTGCAGAGCCAGAGGGACTGGTTCCCCCTCTGGGTGGCCATACAGGGGGTCTGCTCCATCTGTGTCCCCTCCACCTGGGAGCGCCCCTGCTCAGGGTCTCCTCCCTTGGCTGTGACACTTCTGGGCACCAAAATGTCCCCAGGATATGTGGCCACCCCAGCTTGTCCTCCTCAATTAGTGTGAATGGGGCTGTGCCAGGACACTGCACCTGGCTGAGGGGACAACAGGGGCCACCTGCCAGCATGGCTGGGAGCGGGCTCACTCCTGTCACCACCTCAGGGTGTCCAGGGCTGCGATGGCCACCAGGGCTGGGTGACAGGCCCCCTGGGGACACCCCCACGGGGACAGGGCATCATCAGAGGAAAGACCACCAGGTCCTCACTGGTGCCACTGGGAAAAAGATGTGTGACCTAGGGACAAGGCCACAGACCCACAGTCCCCTGTCACAGGCCCCTCCAGCACTTTCTCCTGCAGTTGTCACCCACTGGACAGGGCAGGGGTGACCAGAGCAAGGGGACACCAGAGTGCCAGCAGCCCCCAGCCCAACCAGCTCCCCCCTGCCATTGCCCCGCTGGCTGCTGTCCCCTCATTGCACGAGGGACGGGGGCAGTGGCACACCGTGGGGACACGGCACCTCCAGCCCTGCTGTGTGGTGGGATGAGGGTGTGTGTGAGCGTGCACGCACCTCTCCTCCCCCCAAACACCCTCCTGCTGCCAGCTGGAAACCCGAAACCCGACCTGCCTTATAAATAATGGAGGCGGCCGGATCCGGGCAGTTACATCAGCCTCCCCAGGGCCCGGCCGGGTGGCAGCCAGCCGAGCCAGTCCCACTGGCTCCTATGGGGCTGTGCGATGGGAAGGGAGAGAGGAAGGGGTTAAACGTGCCAACCCACCAGTCCCTTCCAGTCTGGGGAGCACTGGTGCAGCCAGGCCCCGCACTGGGGGTGCCGAGTGGGTGCAGCACTGCGAATGAGTGGGGCGGTGATGGGGCATCCCCCGGCTGTGGGTCCTGCTGCCAGCAGCAGGATGGGGCCAGACCCCTGCTCAGCACCCTTCCCTCGATGGGGGCACCTGGCACAGGCCCCCACAGCACCCTGGGGTGCTGGGTGGTCCTCAGTGTGCCTCGCCAAGGCAGGGGCTGCCAGCAGGGCTGGGACTACCAGGCGAGAGGGTTCAGCTCCAGGATTGCTGGTCTGCCAGTGCCCTGGTGGGGAAAGAGAGCAAACAGCCATATGTGCATCCATCCTTTTGTCCATCCACCCCTGCATCTATCCCTCCATCTAACCCTCCATCTGTCCATCCATCCATCTCTCCCTCCATCCATCTGTCCCTGCAACCATCCCTTTATCTATCCCTCCAACCCTCCATCTGTCCCTGCATCCATCCCTCCATCATTTCCTCCATCCCTCCATCCCCGTGTCCAGCTGTCCATCCCGCCACCACTTCCTCCATCCGTCTGTCCTGGGGCAAACCACCTATCCCTCCATGTGTCCTTCCGTCTACTCATCCATCTACACCTCCATCTCTCCACCTGTCCCTGCATCCACCCCTCCATCCTTTCCTCCATCCATCCATCTGTCCCTGCATCCATCCACCCACCCACCCACCCATCCATCCATCCATCCATCCCTCCTTCCATCCTTTCCTCCATCCATCCATCCCTCCTTTTTCCTTCCCTCCCTCCCTCCCTCCCTCTCCCATCTGTCATGCATCCATCCCTCCATCCCTCCATCTCTCCTCCCTACGCCTTTCCCTCCCTCCCTCCCTCCCTCCCTCCTTCCCCCCTCCCTCCCCGCTCCCAGCCGTGCCTCCAGCCGCCCCCCCCGGGCCCTGCCCGCGCTCCCCCCGGGGTCGGTTCCTGCACACCCTCACCTGGGCGCTCCCCTCCGGTGCCGCGGGGGCCGGGCTGCGGCGGTGCCGTTCCCGCTACCGGCGGCTCCGGGGCTCTTTAACGGGCGGCGGTGCCGGCCCGGGAGGGTGCGGGCGCGGGCGTGCAGCCGCGCGTGTGCGTGTGCGCGGCGTGTGCGAACCGCTCGCAGCCTCCAGCCCGGGCTGCCCGGCACCGATCCGGATCCGGCCCTTTCTCCCCTCCCCACCGTTCTTTTTGTCGCCTTGAGGCCCGGCGGCCCCGCGGCCGAGCGGTGAGGCTGGGCAGGCACCGAGCCCCCATCTTCCTCCTCCTCCTCCTCCCCCACCTCCTCCTCTTCCTCCTCCTCCTCCTCCTCCTCTCCTTCTTCCCCGCTTCTCCTCCCGATGTCTCCCCGCACATGAAAGGAGCGGCTGTCGGCGCACGGCATGGCATGAGCTAGGCGAGCTGGAGGTAAGCGGGCCCCCCCTTTTCTCCTTCCTCTCCCCCCCCCCCCCCCCCCCCCCCCGCCGCTGCCGCCGCTCGGCTCCCTTCGCTCTCGGGCAACCATTGCGACACAAAGCCCGCACCGCCACCGGCTCGGCACGGCCCCGCCGGGCGGGGAGGGGGCTGGGGCCGCAGCCCCCGGTGCAGGATCCCGCAGCCCCGTTATATAACGGCGGCGGAGCGGGCCCCGCGCTCCCGGCTCGGTGCGGGTGGGGGGGTGGGGGGGGGGCGCGGAGAGAAGGGGGGGTGGTGGGCACCGGAGCATGGGGTCCCCGAGGCCTGGGGGCAGAACGGCAGCGGGGGGGGTTGGGGGGGGCTATGGGGAGGTTTGGGGATGGGGGCTTGGGGATGAGCGTGGTTGTCAGTGTGGGGACGGGGGCAGCCCGCGGTGGGGGTGCTGCCCCCCCTCCATCCCACCCCCTCCCGGGTCCCTGAAGCACCCTCAGGCTCCTCACCCACCCCGATGGTATCGTGGGGAAAACAGCCCCATCACCCCCTTACCCTAAAATCCCAGCTCCCCTTCACCCTGGCACCCCAGCATCCGAGCACCCCCACACCCTGAGAAGCCATTACCCTGTCACCCTAAAACCCCGACAGCCTGTCACCCCGTCACCCTGGCACCCCGTCACCCTGGCACCCAGGTGCCCAGGCACCCTGTCACCCCAACATCCTGGCATGCCAACATCCCAGCACCCTGACAACCCAGCACCCCGGTACCCTGGAAAACGAAACCCCAACCCTAAAACCCCAACACCCTGACACCCCGGCACCCCATCACCCTGGCACCCTGGCACTCTGGCTCCCCAGGATCCCAGCACCATGACACCAGGGGATCCCAGCACCCTGCTATCCCGCTACCCTAAAGTCCCCAAACCCCGTCACCCTGGAGCTCCATCCCTGGCACCCCATCATCCTGGCACCCAAATAACCTGATACCATAGCACCCCATCACCCTGGTACCCTGTCACCCTAAAACCCCAACACCCTGGCACCCCATCACCCTGGTACCCTGGCACCAGGCACCCCGACACCCCATTACCCCAGCACCCCAGCGCTCTGACACCCCAGCACCCCAGTGGGGTTATCCTCTGCTGTGGGGTGACAGAAGCCATGGGGACTGGGGGCAGCCCTCTCCCATCACCGTCACTCCCAGGGGCTGGGGGCACACGGGGACAGGCCCTGGACAGGGATGGAGCCCACGGGGCTGATGCTGGCAGCAGGGCCCCAGCACGGTGTGGGGCACCCTATAGCGGCTCAGGAAGCCGAGGACAGACCCCGTGGTGGGGCAGGCTGGGCCAGGCGACGGGGGAAACTGAGGCTCGGGTTTGCAAGCTGCGGCTGGATCCAGGCAGTCCTTATGGCCCCGGAGGTGGGGGAGCCTGGGAGTGTTGTGGGGCATCGCTCGGCCCCACTGTGCCCCAGTGCCAGGTCTGGTGGCACTGGCGGGAGGTGGCAGCGTCCGGGTGACACAGGCTGGTGGTAGCGTCCCTGTGGTGGGGACACTTTGGCAGTGGTCCCGGGCTGGGGGCTGAGGCGTGGGGCTCTGGGCCCCTCCGTGGTGGCCGGGGGGGCTCGGTGGGCGCAGAGCGGGAGCTGTGTGGTGCTGGCATTTCCCCTCCTCTGGAAGCTCGGAGCTGATTTCACTCCGGCTACCAGGAAGAGGGAGGGAGGTGGCTTTGGAGTGGGGAGGACTCGCTTCAGCATCCATTTTTAATGAGATAGATATCTATTTTTCCCCGAGCTGGCTTCCCCCACATCGATCCCTCTCCCATCCTCCGGGTCTGTTTTCCTCTCCGTGGCGGCAGGGATGCGGCGGTGGAGCCTCCCGGTGTTGGGAACCTCCTGGCCCCCTAAATCCTGCTCCTGGGGTGCAGGACCCTTGCTCGGGCTGGGTGGCATGTGTGGGGAGGCAGGTGCGGGGAGAGGGTCCCCTGTCCCCTCCAGCGGGGCCACCTGCGTCTTGCCCATCCCATGGGGACACGGCCATGGTCCAGCCTGAGAGAGGGGAGGCTGGGGCCTCCCTCAGGAGCCTGCTGGTTTTGGGGGCTGGAGGCTGTGCTCGTGCTGTGCTGGGAGCAGGATGGGGCCCCTTTGGCAGAATCCCACCCCCGCCAAACCTCTGCCCACCCAGCACGGGGATGCTCACCCAGGTGCTCCGGGGACAGGAGAGCTTCTGGGGAAGGGGCAGGCGGGCAGAAGGTGTTCCTCGGGGTTTCTCCCTGCTGGAGGTGTGACCGTGCCCAGCTCTGGCTCCTGGATGAGCAGGAGGCCGTGGGGCTGCCCCACAAGCAGGCTCGGGGCATCACACTGACCCACAGAGCCCCAGCAGTCCCCATTGCATGGGGTCGGCGTTGGTGGGAAATTGAGGCAGGTGGTTAGAGGGCACAGAGCACCACGGTGGCACTGCCACCTGTCACAGGGCCATGGCCTCAGTCACAGGACAGTACCCAACAGCTTTCCGAGCCTACGGCAGCACTGAGCAGCCACAGCACCCTGCAGCGAGACATCCCGTGGCTGAACACCGCAGGACCCCCCCCATGCTGCGCATCCTCACGGGCACTGGGTGCAGGGCAGGGCTCAGGCCGTGCTGGTGGCCTCTCTGAGCTGGTGCTGTCACACCGACGGCATGGCAAGGCGCTGGTTTGGTGGTGGTGGCGGCACGCTCCACGGCGGTGGTCCCTGCCAGCACAGGCACCTGGGGCCAGGACCCCCTCAGGGCATCGATGGGATGGAGCCAAGCAGAGTGACCTCCCTGCTGCGTGGCCATTGCAGGGTGTCTGAAAGCCCTGGGGGAGGCCTCTGTCCCAGAGGTACCCAGGGCAGACACCAGTGTCCCGGGGACTGGGACTCAGGGACAGCCACAAGCCAGGCTCCTCTCTCCTCGATGACCACAGAAGGGCCTTGCCCTGTTTCTCGCCTATTCCCAGGGCCAAAAGGGGCAAAGAGTAGGGCTGCACATGCCGGGCATGTTGTGGCTGTGGCACAAGAGGATCTGCTCCCCCTTCACCGTACCGTGGTCAGTGGGGAGCAGGGAAAAGCTCAGCTGAGGGATGGGGAAGCATAAACATCCTCCCTGTGGCAGTGAGGTCAGGTACCTCCAGAGGAGGCTGGAGGAGGTGGGCCCAGGTCAGCCACAGTCACGGTCCAACTCTGCCCTGCTCTGTGTGTAGGTGTTTGCTCGTGGCCATCCCATGTTCCCCTTGTGTGGGTGATTCCTCCCCCATGTCCTTGTGGGACACGGAGCTCCCTGGGTTAGGGAGGTGGACAGGAATTGACGTATTTGGGAGCTTTGGGCCTCAGCAGTGGCACATCACTGGAGAATTGCATGCTCCAGGCCATGCTCAGCTCTCCAGCTTGACCAGGCACATCCACATTCCCGGGGCTAAATCATGGTGTGGAGCAGCCATGGCTGGTGCCAGCACCACCCCGCACCCCCCGGGGCACCAAAGGGGTGCACCCTGCCACAGGTAGACAACACAACAGCCAGAGGGGACCCCACCGCCTGCTGCTGGGAAGTTTTGCCTTCTGTTGTTTTTCCAGGGCCTCCCGAGCCTCTTTGCCTGCTGCAAGGTGGGATGAGCTCTGTGGCGTTGTTGGGAGCTGGTAGGGGAGCTCCTGGCCTCCCAGGGAGCTCTTGGGGTAATCTTAGGAAGGAGTTTCCCAGCTCTCATCACACAATCGGCAGGTCTCTGGGCCGAGCAGAGTGGAGGGAAGCGGAGTGTCTTCCCTACTGTGAACTTCTGGCTTGTGCAGTGGGGGAATGCATGGTGCTGAGTTTGGAGCCGTGCTCTGAGCCTCTCTCCCACCTGACATGTGTGAGTCCGGGCCTGGGAGGGCTGATCCGTGTGTGCACACACACACGCACGTGCACAGGCAGCCTCTCTCCATCTACGCACCCCTGCTGTCCCTCCATTCCTAGGGGAGCAGGGGCTCCCCCGGGGCCTTCTGCGGCTCCCCTGCATTGCCGGGGTGCTCCAAGTGCTCCGCGGGGATGGACAGACACCCCTCTGACTACACACAGCACGGGCAATGGTCTGACCTGATGCAGTCAGAGCAGGAAACAGCTTGCACACTGCCAAGCACTGCTGGGGAGGGAGATCTTTGTAGTGGGATGTCTTTATTACTACCATGTGCTCTGGTCGACAGGTTCAGCCCCCAGAGCAAAAGCCTGCCTGGCACTGCTGCTGGCTGGGGCTGTAGCGTACAGCTGACAGTCCCGGGGAGCTGTTACCCTCGGGACTGCCGGACAAAAGCTTTGGCTGTGTGCTCTGCCTCAGCACTCTGTCTCGGGTGTGTTTTCTCCGCCTGTAGAGCAACTTGATTTGCTGCATTAGTAAAAATAGATGGGCTAATGAATTCAGCTGATGCAACCCTGCGCGCGCGCGTGTGTGCGTGCGTGCGCTTATCTGTTTGTGTGTGTGTGTGTGCATGCATATGTGCGTCTGAATGTCAAGGCTCATGCAAGGTGCATCTACCAGACCCTGGGGCTCCGATGGGGGGTGTGTGTGTGCGTGTCCATGCGTGTCTGTTTGTGCATGTGTGTGTGTGTGTGTGCAGGAAGCCGTGAGCGATGGCTGCTGGCTGCCGAGCAGCTCTCTGTCACTGAAGCAGCGCCTCTACAAATAATCATTTTGCATCAGCCTTGGATTCCAGCAGGGCAATAACAGGGCTTCAGGGGAGGCTGGCAGGGCAGCGGGGGGGGGCTCGGGGGGTGGTGGTGAAGAGATCGGGACCTCGCGGGGGTTATTTGGGGGTGGGGGCTGCAGGGGCCCGCTGCCGGGGGTCGGGGGGGGGCGGGAGCTGTCCGTGGTGCTGAACAGGACCGGAGCTGTCCGTGGTGCTGAACGGGACCGGAGCTGTCCGTGGTGCTGAACGTGGCGGGAGCCGTGAACGGGGTCTGGCCGCTGTCCGTGGTGCTGAACGGGGCCGCGGTGCTGAACGAGCCCCCCCGGGCTCTGTCCTTGGTGCTGAGCCCCCGATCTATCCGTGGTGCTGAGGGCCTGGGACCACTGAACGGGACCTGCCTGCCATCCGTGGTGTTGAACGGCCCGGCTCCGTTCCCCAGGGACCCCAAACCTAGCCAGCCTGGGGTCAGCCAGAGACAGCCCCGTAGCCTCCAAGCCTGAGGATGCAGAGTCCGCCGTGGCCTTCCCTGCAGGGCAGCAGCATGATCCAGTGAGTCTCTGCCACAGCCTGCAGCGTCCCAGTGAGCACCCACATCGGGGTGGCACTGACAGGGTGACTGATGACCCTGCCCCTCTCTCGAGGCCCTAATCCCTCCTCACTACCACATGGAGACAGTAAACTCTCCAACGGCTTGGGCAAACCCTGGTTGCTTTTATTCTATCCATCCCAGCTTCCTCATCACCCATGTAATGTTTGTAATGACAGGCTCTTAGACCCTCTTCTTTCTTCTCTCTTTCTGCGTCAAATCCGCCCCCCACCACTGCATCATTGCTCATTGTGGATGAGAAAACCCTCATGAATGAAATGATTTCTCTGGCAATGACATTTCCTGTGAAATGTGCACCCTGGAATGAGTTCGGGGGACTAAAAGACTTTGCCCTTTGCTTTTGTCATGTTTCCTCCCACTGTGGATTGGGAGCTGGTATTGCACTGATGGTAGACACCACCCCCATGAGGTCTGCGAGAGCAGAGGGGGGTTGCTGTGGGGGTTCTGAGGCTGGGTCCTTCCTGTGAGAGCCCACAGTAAGGATGGTTGTACCAGGGATTGAAATCTCCTGAGAGAGCAGGAAAGGCCAGATCTATGCTATTCTGCTGCTTTGGGGTGGCCAAAAATCACTTGGAGATGCCTGCAGAGCTTTTGGAACATCAGAAGGCAGAAAGGAGCCAAACCATGGCTTGAGAGTGAAGGGCTCTCTATTGACTTCTCCAAGTCTGTCCCGGTGGCTTAGGGGCCTGGGGCAGGGCAGGGTGTGCTCTGTGTCCCAGCACATGGAAGCTCTGATCTCTGCAGGACAGGATGCTTGCACTTTGTACAGTGGAGCAACACAGCCTCTCCCCTGGGCCAGAGGAGCATGCGGGGCTGCTGCATTGCTCGACCACAGCCAGGGGCTTCCCTGCAGCTGGGGGGGAAGATCCTAGCGTTGCCCCATGGTGCCAGAGACAGAGGAGAGCTGTGATCAGACCAACACACCTCCCCAGTCTGCGCTCCCTACCCATCTCCTCCAGGATGGTGTCCTCCCCAGGCATGGCCCTGCTCCTTTCAGGATGGTAGGAGCCCCCAAGTCTTTGGCTACCCCCTTCCCTGGAGAGATGTGGCCAAATACAGAGCTTGGCTGGATGCAGCCATCTCCCTGCCTGCCCAGCCTTCAGCTGCCCATGCCTGGAGCCTGCCTGTGCCCAGAGGGCCTACATGGCTGGCTGTGTTTCTATTTGAAGTGACTTCCCAGCTCATTCATGTTTTGTGATATCTGTGAGCCAGACAGGCAGCCTCGGTGCCGGGGGCAGGGGGACCTGGCTCAGCTTTCCAAAGCAGGACTGTGAACGCCACTGATTCCGGCCCCCGGAGTCCTGCCCTGGGGACAAACCTTGGTCTGAGCTGGTTGTAACTGTTGCCAACACCTCCTTCTGGCTGAATTTCAGTCCGAGGGTTGTCAGCGTCTGCCTCCTCCCGTGACTGTCCCCTGCGGGAGCCCCTGCCCCTGGCTTGCTCTCCCACGTCTGGAGGCCCTGGGCTGCCCCTCTCCCACCACCTGGCCTCTCCCCGGAGGCAGCCGGCATGGCGAAATGCTCTCGCTGTGGGCTCTGTGCCGGAGCGACAGCCTTTCTGTGCCACGTGGTAATTATCTGTTTTGATTTGTGTTGTAGCGCTGTGTTAGACACCCTGGTGCATGTTCTGTTTGCTTCCCTAATTGCTGCCAAGCTCGGAGCCACTGGTTTTAAGTTTCTTTCCTTTTTCCCCTCCTCTTCTCCTGCTTTCAAGCAAATTTAGCACATGTCCAAGCATCAGAGCCCCAAACCCTTCGTAGGGCAGAGTAAGTGGAGGCAGCGGAGGCTGCATCCGAGAGGGGAGCGGCGCCAGGCTGTCTGCACAGGGCCGGCTCCGTCCCCGGAGGACAGGCTCTGGCGGTGCTGATGCCACCGCTGCTGCGCTGGCCTGCCCACGGACACGGGCTGCTCGCGCCTTCAGCACTCACTGCCACTCCCGTCCTGCCTCCCCTCCGCCCAGCCAGCGGCTCAGCGAGGCAAACGGGCAGAAAACTGCCCCTTAAAGTGTGGGGCAAAGCCTGGAGCTGGGCCTTGCCATCCTGCTGGGGAGTCTCCAGGAGGTGCTGCACACCCTAGCCGTGCCGCTTGCAGTTGCCCATGCTGCGGGGCTCGTTCTGGGGGGCTGCTCCCCTCCGCCTGGTCCAGCAGGGCACGGAGATGCTGTGAGGCTCATGGTGATGGGCTGGGGGCAGCAGGGGAGGTTGCCGTCTGTGCCCTGGGGCTGTCAGAGCGCAGCGCAGAGGCTGGCTCAGCTGGACACTGTCCCTAGGGTGGGACAGCCCCAGGCCATCAGCACCACGCTCACCGGCCAGGACGCTGCTCACTCAGTGCCACCAGCCAGATTAGGGCTTTTACCCCTTGGTTCCTGGGGGCAAAAATGTCCCTTCCCCGGGCTCCAGCTCCTCCCGGTCTGCCCCCTCCAGCCTCAGCCCAAGCTGGGCCTTGCAGTGGAACAGGACCGGGTCCTTTGGCAGGGCTTGGCCCCGGTGAGCGCGGTGTGCAGGGTGCCAGCACGACGGGCATGGCACCGGCGGGACCCCACGCCAGGAACCGGCCAGGGGCGGGGGGAGGAGAGGCTGAGCCCCCATCAATTATTCACCTCCGTGTTTATAGAGGGAAAAGTGTTTAATAATGCATGGCGGGGTGCGGCGGGGCCGTTTGAAAGCCTGCCTCGCTGCAGCTGAAATATTTATCGGCCTGTTTGCTGCGGTGCCACCGCGAGACGCGGCGCCTGGCCGGCACGGGCTTGCCAACACAGCACGCGCGGGCTCTACCACTGCCCTGGCCCCATCCTGGCCCCATCCCGGCCCCGGCCATGCCTTCCATGCTTCCCGGGGAGCCCGGTGCTGGCCAACAACTACTCACAACCCCCCTGTGTTGCAGAGAGACCCGTGGAAGATGTCGAACCCGAGAAACGGCGACACCAAGCCCCCATGTTTGCCCCGCAATGGACTGGTGAAGATCCCCACACAGCCCAACGGCCTCGGCTCCGCCAGCATCACCAAAGGCACCCCCGCCGTGAAAAACCGCCTGTGCCAGCCTTCCTCCGTGCCTGCCATCCTCAGCCCGGCCTTAGCCCCCCGCAGCGACCTGCCCATCCCCAGCCTGGCCTCACCGCTCTCCCTGGCCACTCTGGCCGGCGTCTCGTCCCCTCCCGGCGCCTCCCTGGTGGGACTGAACTCGAGCGAGGCCACCCCGGGCGCGGAGCACCCCTCGCCGGAGCGGCTGCCCGGCTCGCCCTCGGAGAGGCAGCTGGCGGTGGACGAGAAGATCCTCAACCGCCTCTTCTGGTACTTTTCGGCGTGCGAGAAGTGCGTGCTGGCGCAGGTGTGCAAGGCGTGGCGGCGGGTGCTCTACCAGCCCAAGTTCTGGGTGGGCCTGACGCCCGTCCTGCACACCAAAGAGCTCTACAACGTCCTGCCCGGGGGCGAGAAGGAGTTCGTCAGCCTGCAGGGCTTCGCCGTGCGGGGCTTCGACGGCTTCTGCCTCGTGGGCGTCTCCGACCTGGACATTTGTGAGTTCATTGACAACTACCCCCTGTCCAAGAAGGGGGTCAAGTCCATGAGCCTTAAGAGGTCGACCATCACGGACGCGGGGCTGGAGGTAGGTGGCCTCGGCGCCGGCGAGGTGTCCAGGGACAGGGGTGGGTAAGATGCCTGGCCAGCAGCACCACAGATCACCCCGATGGGATGTCCCCATGGATGTCCCCAGTGCTCGGCCCTGCAGACCACTGCACCCAAAGGGGGGGCAAGGTTTTGGGGGTACGAGGCTTGGCTCCCCTCCATGTGGCTATGCCCCCAGGCAACGTGGAGCCCGGTGACACAACGGGCCCAACCTTCCTGCCACCACGGTGGCACCCGGGAACACACCTGCTACAGCCTGCACCAGCGAGAGCTTTCTCCGGCCCCACCAGGGGTGCAGACCACCCATGGGTGCACCCAGCTACGTGGTGCCAGCACCCACCTCGTCCAGCAGGCAGGTGGCATCACCACGCTGCCGGTCCCCGGGCCCCTGCCCATATTCTGGGTGCTGGCTGGGTGCAGGGCTGCTCTACCAAGATTTCTGGGGGGAGGTGTTCACCCCCGCCACCCACGGGTGCTCCTACAGCCCTCACCCATCCCCGCTGTGAAGGCCGATGGTGCAGCTGGGGCTGGGGAAGGGGGAAGAGCCGGGGGGCTCCGGGCGGAGCTGGGGGTGCCCTGACCGCCCGCCCTTCACCAGGTGATGCTGGAGCAGATGCAGGGCGTGGTGCGGCTGGAGCTCTCGGGCTGCAACGACTTCACGGAGGCCGGGCTGTGGTCGAGCCTCAATGCCCGCATCACGGCGCTGAGCGTCAGCGACTGCATCAACGTGGCCGACGACGCCATCGCCGCCATCTCGCAGCTCCTGCCCAACCTCGCCGAGCTCAACCTGCAGGCCTACCACGTGACGGACACGGCGCTCGCCTACTTCACCGCCAAGCAGGGCTACACCACCCACACCCTGCGCCTCAACTCCTGCTGGGAGATCACCAACCACGGCGTGGTCAACATGGTGCACAGCCTGCCCAACCTGAGCGTCCTCAGCCTCTCGGGCTGCTCCAAGGTGACGGACGACGGCGTGGAGCTGGTGGCCGAGAACCTGCGCAAGCTGCGCAGCCTCGACCTGTCCTGGTGCCCTCGCATCACCGACATGGCCCTGGAGTACATCGCCTGCGACCTGCACAAGCTGGAGGAGCTGGTGCTCGACAGGTACGGGGCCGTGCCTGGTGGTTGTGGTCCGGGGACGCGTCACCTCCTTGTCCCGTGTCCCCGTCACCTCCTTGTCCTGTGTCCCCGTCACCTCCTTGTCC
>NC_048906.1:12261294-12262862 GCF_011077185.1 Oxyura jamaicensis | reverse complement strand
GTGTCCCCGTCACCTCCTTGTCCTGTGTCCCCGTCACCTCCTTGTCCCGTGTCCCCACAGGTGTGTGCGGATCACCGACACCGGGCTCAGCTACCTGTCCACCATGTCGTCCCTGCGGAGCCTCTACCTGCGCTGGTGCTGCCAGGTACAGGAGGACGGGGCTGGGCTGCCCGCCCTGGGAGCCCGCGGCCGTGCCCGGTGCTGGGGACAGGAGGGAGGTGGCAGTGGCATGGGGAGGGGACAGGTTCTCAGGGTGGGCGTCCTGAGGCTGCTGGAGAGCCCTGGGCAGGAAGGGTGACGTGGGGCTGGGAACACGGGGAGGGGTGGGGAGCACCTGTGGGCTGAGAGGGACTCAGCTCCATCACCCTGCCTCAGCACCCCGTCCCACCAGTGCCCCATCAGTGTTCCATCACCCCATCCCACCACCCTGACCCACCACGATGCCCCACTGTCCTGTCCCATCACGCTGTCCCACCACCCTGACCCCTTGCCACATCCCATCACGCCGTTCCACCACGACATCCCGCCACCCCATCCCATCACCCCACCCCACCACCCAGTCCCATCACGATGCCCCACTGCCCTGTGCCATCACCCTGTCCCACCACCCCATCCCACCACCAATTCCACCACCCCATCCCACCACCCTGACCCATTATCCTATTTCACCACCCCATCCCACCACCCCATCCCACCACCCTGTCCCCCCACCCCCCCGCCCCGGCTCAGCCCCCGGCGCCGTGGATGCTGTACCCTGTTCCTGGCACCTCTGCGTGCCCCCACCCCGGTCCCACTCCCGTTTCTTTTCCAGGTGCAGGATTTTGGCCTGAAGCACCTCCTGGGCATGGGCAGCCTGCGCCTCCTATCCCTCGCCGGTGAGACCCGAGCACGAGGCTGGGGAGGCCGGGGAGGGCGAGGAGAGGCCGGGCACGGGGACAGGGCCAGCCCTTGGGGACCCCCCAGCACCCCCCTTCCCACCACCGCTGGGCTCCTGCAGCCCAGGGGACGCCCCCAAACCCCCCGGCACCCACGCGGGGGTGGCCGGGGCCGTGACGGTGGCACTGTCCCCTTGCAGGCTGCCCCTTGCTGACCACCACGGGCCTGTCGGGGCTGGTGCAGCTGCAGGAGCTGGAGGAGCTGGAGCTCACCAACTGCCCCGGAGCCACCCCCGAGCTCTTCAAGTACTTCTCCCAGCACCTGCCCTGCTGCATGGTCATCGAGTAGCGCCCGCCCGCCGGGGACCGGCCCCCCCCCAGACCCAGCCGCGCCGCCGGCCGACATCACCCGACCGATTTCTTGCTGTCTGCGGGATTTGGGGGGGGGGACACGACACACACACGCAAGAGACGCTGCCGACTCGACCGACCCACGTGTAAAGACCCCCCCCACACTCCACCCCTCTTCGACGCCCCCGGATGCCAGCATCCCCCCACCCCCCAACACCACCGCAGCTGACGAGGGGCCCGGCGACAGGAGGAGGATTCTTTTTTTGGCACCCATGGGTGCTCGGACGGACGGGTGCCCGGGACCCCCGCACAGAGCCACAGGCACCCCCGGATCCGAGAGAC
>NC_048906.1:12232181-12246294 GCF_011077185.1 Oxyura jamaicensis | reverse complement strand
ATGGGAACGGGCATCCCAGTACGGGAATGGGCATCCCAGGATGGGAACAGACATCCTGGTATGGGAACAGGCATCCCAGCATGGGAACGGGCATCCCAGTACAGGAATGGGCATCCCGGGACGGGAATGGGCATCTCCATATGGGAACAGGCATCCTGGGATGGGAGCCTGCATCCCAGTATGAGGAGGGGCATCCCAGTATGGGAACAGGCATCCCAGTACATGCATCCTGTTACAGGATTCTACATCCCAGTACGGGGTACGTGCATCCCAGTATGGGAACCTGCATCCCAGTACAGGTATGTGCATCCCAATACATGCATCCTGTTACAGGAATCTGCAGCCCAGTACGGGAACCTGCCATCCCAGTACGGGTACACGCATCCTAGTACAGGCACGTGCAGCGTGGTAGGGTGCCTGCATCCCAGTACAGGTACCTGCATCCCAGTATGGGAACCTGCATCCTGGTACAGGTGTGTGCAGCCTGGCATGGTGTCTGCATCCCAGTATGGGTCCCAGCATCCCAGTGCGAGTACCTGCATCCCAGTACAGGTACGTGCATCCTGGTACCGATGTGTTCATCCTGGCACGGGTACCAACATCCTGGTACAGGTACCCGCATCCCAGTATGGCTCTGTGCATCCCACTACAGGAACCTACATCCCAGTACGGCTCCCAGCATCCCAGTACAGGTCCCAGTACCCCAGTACGTGTCCCAGCACCAGGCAGAGGTGCCCACAAGTTTTGCCTCTGTCCCCGTTGGGGTGCCCTCAGCCCAGCCCAGCAGCAGCACATCCCGCAGGGGTGCTTCGCGCCCCGCACAGCTGTTTGCAGACCAGCAGAGCCCAGCACCGGGGACCTTCGACCCAGCGCCCTTTATATGCCATGTCCCAGTCTGGGTGCCCATGTCCCCACTCCAGCGCAGCTCTGGGACACCGGCACCGTTACCGCGTGCCGCAGCGCACGGACCTGCTGCGCCCTGGGGGCCCGGCCCGTTTGGAGCCACCAGGAGCACCGCGCGCCCCTTCCACCTTGGCATCGCCTCCTCTGTCCCGCACCAGCTCCGCTCCCTCCCCGTGCCGGCACCCCGAAGCCTGGCCGGGCTGTGTCCCCCTGCCCCGAGGACCCCCTTCTGCCCTGGCAGCCCAGAGGGATCCCACGCACAACGGGAGCAGCGCGGCACCATCCAGCCCTGGAGCTCCCCAGCGCCTCATCCCAGGGGAGAGGTGAGGCTCTGGGGGCTTTAACAGTCCCTGGGGCCAACCCAAGCCACGGCAGGGCCCTGGAGAGGTGTTGGGAAAGGCTCTGACCACGTTCCCCAGTGCCCAGGGCCTGCGGTGGAGCCTGCAGAGACAGAAATAATGAGGGAAAAGCTGCCGTGGGGAAATGGGAGCAGGGAGGGGAGGTAGCACAGCCCTGAGAGCTGCGCGGTGCAGCAGAGCTGGCTGCAGGGGTTTGGGGAGCCCGTGACAGTGACACGGGGACCCGCTGCCTCCTTCCCCAACTCTCCCCCCAGGCTGGCACCCGCCCTCCCTTGCACTTGTTCTGGAGGTGTCCGCGCTCCCCAGCCCTGCGCCTTGTCCCACGGGGCCAGGCTTCAGTTTGTACCCTGAGATCCCGTGACTGTCCCCAAAGGGGCGGGCAGCCCAGGCCCCTGGGGACTCCTCGCTCCCCTGGGACCCCCTCACGCCACAGCCAAGGGTCCCCCTGGCTTTGCAGAGCTCTGGCAGGGGACAGCGGTGCTGCTCCCTACGCGAGACAGGACAGCGGGTGCAAGCGGAAGGTGTGTAAAAATTTATTTCATTATAGAGAACAAACCTAAAAGACCAGACCTGGAGCAGTGACGGGCACGGGGACAGGCCCACGCCCCAGGGCTCTGCCCCATGGGACACGTTCCTGGGCTGGGGCATGGGGAGTGGGAATGGGAATGGAAGAGGTGGCCCCGGCGGTGCCAGGACCCGCGAGCCAGCAGCGAGCACTGGGGACAGTGCCACCACCACGCCACGGTGGGATGGGGACAGAGGTGGCTTCTCAAACCCCTTGCCAGCTCCAGGCCACGATAAAACTTTCAGCAGACAGACAGAAAGGCAGCTGGCTGTCCCTCGGTGCTGCCCCGCAAGCTGCCTGTAAATCAGCCTACCCTGAGTGTAGCCCGTGAGCTTGTGGCACGTCTCTGGACCAGGAGCTTCCCCGGGCTCCCCGCAGCGTGGCAGAAGCGGGGTGGGAGCCTGGGGAGGGGGGAACTGGGCACTGAGCTGCCTGGGGGCTCGGTCTCTGGGGCACTGGGGCAGGGCTGGCCCCAAACTGGGCTGAAACGCCAGCTGCCCACGTCGGGGCAGGGGGAGGGGGCTGGGAGTGGGGCATGGACGCAGTTCCAGTCGTACCAGGAGATGCAAAGCCCGGAGGCGCCTGCTCCGGCCTCAGTCCCCACGGAGGGGACAGCAGGACAAGGGCCACGTGCCCGCCAGCTTGGCCATGGCACGGCCAGGGAAGGAGCGCAGCCTGCCCTCAGCCCCCCCCCGGGAATACTGGAGGGGTGGGGAGGGGACAGGACACGCAGGCAGCCGGGGGAGGAGGGCAGGTGGGCCAAGATCCTGCTGCAGGACACGTTGCAGCACTCCAGTACAGAAACAGAAGACAGAAAGGGCCTGGGACAGGGCCCAGGTGTCCCTCCTGCCCCTCGCAGCCCAGGGCCGGGGGCTGCAGCCAGGACACCCCAGCAGGAGGGGCCAGGAGAGACCCCAAAACTGGGGTTTGGGCAGCGAGCACCCCCAGCCCTCCCCGGCTGCCTATCCCAGCATGGGCAGTGCTGGCAGAGGGAAATGGAGACTGCGGGTGGTGGCGTGCCCGATGGGGCCAAAGCCCACCAGCACCAACAAACCCCGGCAGCCTTCGGGCTGGTGCTGCCGGAGACCCCAGGGGCTCCAGGAGTGTCACCCCACAGACCTGAGGGCACCAGCACAGCCTGCTGTGGACAGGATGTGTCTGCCCCACGGATACTGAAGCACTCACGTTGGAGCATAAAAACAAACGTTAAAAAGACATGAACAGAATAAAAGACGGGGGTGAGCCTCTGGCTCCCAGGGAGGGGTCCCCAGCGGCCCGGCGGGGTTAGGCTGGCTGGTGCCGAGGATCTATCCTGCTGGTACTGGGAACTCTGGTTTCACCAGCCCTGCAGTTGAGGCTGGGGGGAGGAGGATTTCCCAGCGGGGACCAGCTCAACACAGGGCCCCTCGCCGGGGCATCGCTCGGGAGGGGGAGGCTGGCGTCGCGGGGAGGACGGGGTGGAGAGCAGCTCTCACTTGTTCTTGGCTAGCGTGCGGTACAGGGTGAAGCCTACCAGGGCGGTCACCGCGGCCCCCAGGGCCACCCGCAGCCAGAAGGACGCGGCTCCCAGCTCCGTGGCGTTCAGGTGGCTGCAAGGGAAGAGAGAAGAGGCCAGTGAGTGAGGCGCACCGACAGCTGCCCCGACGCCACGCTCCCCGACAGCCAGGGGGGGCTCCCACCCCGGCAGGGAGGTCGGGGAGTCCCTGCGAGGGCCCAGGGTGAGCACGGCTCCAGGACAGGGCCACCACCCGCCTGAAGGTGCCACGCGCCGCAGCGCCCGCCACCCGGCAGCATCGCCAAGCCAAGCGATGGCTTCCTGCCCTGCTGGTGGAACAGATGCAGGCTTTACCCTCCCGTGGTCCTGAAATAGCACACCAACATCTAAATAATTAGAACAAGGAGGTACGGCGCCTTCCTTTCTAGGTCAGAATGCTTTTACAGAGCCCCGGCAGCGGATGCAGGCGGAGATGCGGGCACGCAGGGCTGGGAGAGCCGGCACCGCTGGTGGGACCGACCCAAGGGCAGCAGGGAAGGGACCCGTGCGTACACATCCCCTTCCTAAACACGTGCTGTCCCGCATCAACGCGCTCCTCTCCGAGGAGGGCAGACGTATCCATTATTCATTCCCCACTAAACAAGGGGAGAGCAGCCAATCCCTGGCCCTCCATTACGCCGTTATTTATTTATACCACATACCCTAAGATATATTAAGAATATTTAAATTTTAATACTGCAGAGGGGAAAAAAAAAAAAAGTGTCAGCTCTAAAAATAAAGTTGTTTATTGAAAAGAAGCTAAAGGGAAAACCACTCACTAGTAATCCCATCCTGTCTTCCAACGCACCCACATGTTCTCCCGGAAAGGGCTCTGCCCCCGGTGCTGTGCTGCCCCTCGGCCCCAGCCTCGGCTGCGCCGCCCTCGAGCCTCGCCGCCGGCAGAGCCCCTCTCTCCTCACCAGCCTCCGCCTGCGGCAGCCTCCCCGCTGCCCAGCGCGACGCCCGGCCCCTTCCAGGAGCGCTTTGTTCCCAGGGCGATCAGAGGTCCTGCTTCGCTGACCTCCTTTTCTGCCTGATCCATCTATCGGGAGGAAACAGCCACCGCCTCCTCTCCGCAGGCCTCGGCTAACTAGCCCGGCGACTCCCCCCCCCCTTCAGCACTTCTTTAAATTTTATCTCAGGCTTCAAAAATAAAGATCCTGTGCCAGGAGCTTATCTAATAAATCTGCCAGAGAGATGCTCGAGGCAGAAGGCAGCCGAGTCCCCTTTGTCTCAGAGCAGGGAACGAAGCGGCCCTCTCGCTCCCCTTGCCCGGCGAAGCAGACGACGCCGAGAGCCAGAGAGAAACCGCAGCGAACGCGAGGTGCTGGCGGGCAGAGCCAGCAGCCTTCCTCCCCGGGCTCTGCTCCCAGCCCACAGCCCCCTGCCCAGGGACGGATACTAACGGGAAGGTGGCGGCGGTGGCCAGCTTGGTGTAGACGGCGGTGCCGGGCGGGCCCTGGCTGTGGCAGGAGAAGAGGAAGGGCGGCGGGAGGCAGTGCTTGTAGCAAAACTCGGCGGGGGAGAGCCCGGGCTGCTGGCTCGCTTCTGGCAGGTCTGTCTTGGAGGCCACGAAGACGCAGGGGATCTGGCTGTCCATGTAGTGTTCCTGCGGGGATGGGCAGAAGGCCCGGCGAGGGGTGAGCAACCCCGCGGGGCTCCGGGGAGGGAATCACGAAGGGTCCCAGCTGGGCAGGGCTGGAGGGCGCCGGGAGGAAGGGCTCGGCCAGCAACATTGCTGCCCGGAGGCAGGGGCTCCAGCACCAGGGCTGGGGAAGGCCAGCTCGTGCACCAGCCTCCTGGGAGACGCGGGGCTGCCGCGCAAAGGCTGAATCCCCCAGGGCCCCTGCCACTCACCTTATAAATACTGGCACAGTAGCTGAAGGATCTGGGGTCGCTCAGGTCATAGATGAAGCAGGCGACGTCGCAGGCAGTGTCCGACGGCTTCGTGAACTTTGTGTCAGTGCTGACCTCGTACAGCTGGAGCAGGAGGGGAAAGGACACGACGGAGATGGGGCTGGCTCCCACCAGCACGCAGCCCAGGGGCACTGTCATGGTGCTGCAGCTTCGCAGCAGCACGGGGGGCACAGCCCAGCCCTGCTGCAAGCCGCTGCCCCCGCTCCAACTTACTATAAGGTATTTCTCCTGGCCGTTGACCTGCACGGTGTTGATCGCGTAGAGGGACGGCTCTCCTGGGGTCTCCCTCTGGGCCTGCCACCGAGGAAAACGCCGTCTCAGACAGCGGGGAGCAAGAGGAGTGCTCGGGGGAGGGAAAGCATTGCCCACTGCTCCAGGCCCCGCGGTGAAACGGCCGCTGCCCTTGAAGGCCAGCCAGCGTCTGCGGCGAGGTGCGGGGCCGTTCGTAACGAGCAGGGAAAACCAGCACCACCTCGGTCGGGTCGGGGACAGCCCCGGGGCAGGAGCAGCCCCTGCAGGTCGTGGGGCCACGCCGAGGGAGGGGGCCCGCCACCTTACACAAAATTAAGGAGGCAAGAGCCGCGGCGTGGAGGGGCCCGGCCGGGGCGGGAGGTGCCGTCACGCAGCAGGTCGCTCCCGGGCCTCGCGCTCTGCCTCCTGCTCCGCCGCACAGGGGAGCAGCCACTCACCGCGAGGCTCCTGCCGAGGAAGGCCTGCAGGAAGGCGGACTTGCCTGCGCCCCTGGCTCCCAGCACCTTGCAGAGGAAGACGTTTCTCTGGGTCTGGCCTTTCTCCAGGTCAATCCTCTTCTCCCGGGTCACTGCGAGGAGAGGGGCCGGGTGAGCGAGAGGAGGGTCCCCGAGGGGTGAGGAGGGGAGGGCACGGCCATACCTGTGAGGGCCTGCGTCTGGGAGTCCTGCTCCGACAGGATGGGGTAGCCCAGGTAGCCCAGGCACTCCAGGCAGTGCCGCACGTCCAGGTAGGCCACGAGCCTGGAGAGGCGGAGAGCAGCGGGGAGCCAGTCGGGGGATGCCAACCAAGCAAAGCGCTACGCGACCGTGACCGAAGGCGTGGGAGAGGGACTGAGCTTACGTCCACTGGCAGAGGAATCCATGCAGGGAAAGCAGGCCTTTATCAGTGGTGCATACCGTGTTGTAGAGCTCGGGGCCCCAGGGCACGCAGGGGAAGACGCTGAAGAAGTTCTGCAGCTCCGTGGGCGAGAGGGCACCGTCCTGGTCCTGCCGGAACACACGGGAGTCAGCAGCCGAGGCAGGACGCAGCCTACACGCACCCACGGCTCTCCACAGCCACCCCAAACACCTCCAGGACACAGAGAGGGGCCTTGGCACGCTGAAGCCGCCTTGCCCACTGCTGCAGGATGCCACGGGGGTGCTTTCAGTGGCAGAAATCAGCTGCCAGTAAGGCCAGAGGTGCACGCGTGCACTGAGAAGGCGAAGCCCAGGGACTGCTGTCACTGCGCTCCCTGCGGGCAGGGTGATTCTGTTCTGTGACTGCAGCTGGAACCGACCAGCCCTGCCAGCAGGAAGGGCCTGTCCACGTGAGCTGCTGCTTCTGCCACGCAGCAGCCAGACCCTCTGCGTGCAGGGGAACCAACCCCAGGTCTGCGTGCAGCCGCTGGGCCTCTGGTACCAGACAACCACGTGCCGACACGACACAACGTCTTCGGGCTGGCATGCCACAGGGCCACGGCAGAGGCTCTGCTGGCATCTGGGCACACGGGGACATGTGTCACACCATCACAGAACGGTCTGGGTGGGAAGGGACCTTAAAGATCATCTGGTTCCAACCCCCTGCTGTGGGCAAGGACACTTCCCCCAGCCCAGGCTGCCCAAATCCCATCCAGCCTGGCCTTGGGCACTGCCAGGGATGGGGCAGCCACAGCTTCTCTGGGCAGCCTGGGCCAGTGCCTCACCGCCCTCATAGTGAAGAATTTCTTCCTCATATCTAATCTAAACCTACCTTCTTTTAGTTTAAAGCCATTCCCCTTGTTGTATCACTGCACCCCCTGACAAAAAGTCCCTCCCCAGCTTTCCTGCAGCCCCCTGCAGGCACTGGCAGGTCTCTCTGAAGCCTTCTCGTCTCCAGGCTGAACACCCCCAGCTCCCTCGGCCTGGCTCCGTAGCAGAGGTAACTGTCCACTCGGTGTTGCAGCTCCCGTCGAGCTGCCACAACCCAGGTGCACACTGACACCTAATTAGCGCGTCCAGATGCGCTGCAGATCCTCTACAGCCCTTCTCTGGCTCTCCAAAGAGCTGGCCCGTGGCACAACCAGCTGCTTCCTCTGCCTCTCTCTGGCCCGGTTCTCCTCCCACAGGGGGGCCAGCTGCAGTCACCGAACAGAATCACTCTGCCCGTAGGTAGCGGCGATGCCGCTTGGACGTTAGCTCAGAGCCCGAAGGCTCACCATTTACCGTCTGCACCTTGGTCAAGGGTGGTGACCCCGGCCCCGCGCCTCCATGACAGAGGAAAGCCGTTGGCTGAAGGGGAGCAGAGGCAGGCAGAGAGCAGCCAGGCTCCCGCGCGGCCCCACCGCGCTGCCCACCTTGTCGTGCTTCTCAAACAGCCGCTGCAGGAACTGGTAGCCCAGGTGGTTGAGCTCCGAGGAGCAGCCCGGGGGCACGCGGAACCTGCCAGGAGAGACCCAAGTGAGCAGCTCCGACGCCTCCTCGAGCCCCGAACGCAGGGCAGCGTGAGCGGGCCCTCGGCAAAGCCACATCGCACCCAGGGCACGCGGGTGTCTGTAGGCCAGGCTGTTCCCCGACAAAACCCTGCGTTGTTCCTCAACAAACTCCCCCCAAAAAACAAAACAAAGCTGTAGGGAGAGGGCCTCGAGGCTGTGAAGCAGACTCCCCGTGGCACATCCGCACTGCCCGAGCAGCCCGGGAGCTGCCATGGCCCTCGCTCTGCCTCGTGCTCAGGGTGTCAGAAGGGCCCGGCGCCAGCCCCAGCGCCTTCCACCAGCAGGGGCCCTGCGGTCTCCCCCTGGAGCCTGCTCTCTGGGGAGAGGACGAGGCAGCTCGCAGCCGAAGCCTTTCATTACTGTCAGATCACCACCTCTGGGGTGGCAGGGAGCAGAGAAGAGGCTGCAGCTGCACAACCAGCCGGGAGGGCTACGCTGACAGCTCACTGCTCCCGACAGCTCAGCTCAGGCAGAGACAGAGCAGCCTTCACAGCCCCTTGCTGATGTCAAGAGAAGTCAGGGACAGGCCTCCACTGCCTCCCCCCCTCCTTGCCCGCCTACACCAGAGCCAGCAGCACAGACAGCAGCTCCAAGGCCGTTCTATTTGTCGCCAACCCCACGTGGCAGCTCCCGGCCACAGGGGAAGGTGAGGAGCACGAACTTGACCGTGAGCTCAGGGCACAGATTCAGCCTCAGCTGAGGAGGGCAGCAACCCCCAGGGCCCAGAGAGGGTCACCACCACGGGTATGTCCCACCCTGTCACCTCCATGCACAACAGGACACGCACTGCGGGTGCAGGTAGTCATCTGTCAGCTCCAGCTCATCGTCGTAGCCAAAGCGGCGAAGGATGGTCCAGGTGGTCTCATGCCGGCCCCTCTGGATGAAGAGCGTGTTGAGGAAGAGGAAGCCTGTGGGAGACACCAGGCAGCTCAGACAGCAGGGCCAGACGGGCACTGCCTCGGGCATCCACACCTCAGGACTACGCTGAAGCAGGGTGCTTGGGCAGGGAGCTTTAAACGGCCGCAGCAGGCTCAGGCTTGCTTGGACAGGAGGGACTAATTCGGCTCGGATCGAGAGCCAAGGGGCTCAGCCTGAGGACGGGACCCCCTGCGATATGCTGAAGGAGATGAGTGCGCCCATTCCATGCTGGGGAGGAGCACGGAGCCCCACGCTGGTACCGTTTAGCGTCAGCCCGTTGTCCTGCACCCCATCCGTGGTGTTCTTCCACACAACCATCTTCACGTCCTCCAGGGCCTGGGGAGCCAGCGGGTTTCCAAAGCAGGACTTCTACCTCCCAAGAGAAAGAAGGCCTTCGTGAGCAAGCACGCGGATGGCACAACCCGCCAGCAGCCGCAGGGACTGGGATGCACCCCAGCCCCACAGCCAGCCCTACCTGGAAGTAGTTGAGTTCATCATCGCTCAGAATCTGGTTGTTATCCTGGTCCGAGAGGTTGAAAATCCGGGTCAGCGCTCGTGCACACGCGGGCCTCAGCTGCAAGGAACCAACCACGGTGACAAAAACAGGGCACTGCCTTCAGCGGGGCTCCTCCTCCTGCCCCCCGAAGTGCAGAGCCCTTCCTGCGCTGCGGGGAGCACGGCCCAGCCTGACCAGTGCCACAGCCACGCCAGAGCTGGGGGTCAGGAGCAGGACAGCTCACAGCGAAGGTTTCTCCTGCGCTCTTCCCACCATGGCTGCCACAGGGTCTGGAGCACGAGGGCTTCTTCCCAAACACCCAAATTCTCTACCCTGGCTACGCTGAGCATGGGGAGACGGGCGTTTTGCTGTTGGCTCCCCCCATGAGCTTTCCCCTCTTTCCTGCTATCTTGGCCCCAACTCTCCTCCCTCCTTCCCAGGGGTAGGAGCACAGCACAGCGCTCCCGGAGCACGAGGTGCTGCCCCGGCCTGAGCTCTGCAGCCCCCCGGGGGAGGCGGGAAGGGGCTCCTCCAGAAACCACGGGCAGTGCTTCCTACCTGCTTCTCCTCTGGGTCGTAGAGGGGGGCGGTGGGGTGCAGCACAGCTTTCTGAGCGTAGTAGAAGAGCTCAGAGATGTTCTTGAGGTTCTTGGCAGAGCACTGAGGATTCAAAGGGAGAGAGTCCTGTGAGCGGGGTGGGCAATGGGCTTGTGACAGGGGCAGAAGGAAGACGGTTGGAGCTCTCCAAGCCAGACAAGGAACGCATCAAAGCAGAGAGCAATCTCTGCCCACCAGCAGGAAAACAAAAAACCAAACCAAAACAAAAGGGAACCTCCTGCTCACGCTGTGGTTTTGCTGTGTCCTTTCCACAGCCTCAGACGGGGCTGCGCGGAGCTTCAAAACCACTTACAGCCAGACAGGGCAGACACTGAAACTCGCTCTTTGTGAGGAAGCCAAAGGGCAGAAGGCGTAAAGCACAGGCCCTCGAGACCCGAAACACGGTACTTGTGCAGAGCAACACCAGCAGAGCCCAGTGTTCCCTGCAAGCACGAAGGCTCCCCCGACCCACGACAGACAAATGTTCCTACCCCTCAGGGAGGCTTTGCCCTCAGGACCCTCACCTCCACGCAGGTCTCAATCTCCGAGAACTGGTTCATGATGGGCAGGATGACGTCCATGGAGCTGCCCATCTGCAGGTCAGACTTGTTCCCCACCAAAATAATGGGAATCCTGGGGAAAAAAAAAGATGGAGCATCAGAGAGCACAAGCAAGGCCACCCCTCTCCCAGCCCCAGCCCCGCTCCAGCCGCACGTGCTGCCGGGCAGCCGGCCGGGGAGCCTCCCCACCCTCCTCTGCAAGGTCCAGAACAGCTTTCCTGCCTCCCACGGCTGGGAGCATCCATCTGGAGAAACAGACTGCCTGATCCTGCTTACGCTTTCACCCAGCAACAATATGTTCAGAAGCCTTTAATCCAGCACAGCAGCCTTCTGCCCGAGCGATCCCCACACAGCTTGTGGCTCCTCTGCCCCATACTCCCTTGGCAGCAGCCTCTCTCTGCCTGGATGGCAAGGGATCGGGGCGGGGAGGAACCCTCCTCCCGTGACCCTCTGCCTCAGCTAGACTTCGAGGGAGAAAAGCCCCCACATTTCTTCTGCTACGAGTGGTTTGGCCACCGCTCGCAAAGCTGGCTCGATCTGAGCAGCCCCTGGAGGACACAAAGGCGGTGAGGGCCCAGCAGCCTCCAGGACCACCCAGCTCCACACCCAGTACCTGGCTCCCTTCTCAGCTCCTCCATTCACCATGGGGATCCACTTCGTGCGGATCTGAAAGGCGAGCACAGGGAAAGGCCCGTCAGAGCAGCCTGTGGAGGGAGAGGCAGCTCCCAGCACGCGCGCCGTAGCTGTCGGCAGGGCCCTGCAGCCATCTGCTCCCCGGTGTTCCCCCGCACCAGCAGGCAGAGCACACCCGGGGATGCTGAATGCCAGCAGAAGGATGCGACGAGCCCGTTGCCCCCAGCACAGGGAGGCGATTAGCAGTGTGGGAGCGTGCCTGGGCTGCGCTCAGCCTGCCTCTGCTTGCAGCAGTCTCAAACCCCGAGCCCCCACAGAACCGGGACTGTCAGGGCCCTGGCGGGGAGCACGTTACCTTCTCGATCGTGACTTCCTTGGTGACATCGTACACCATGCAGACCACGTTGGCCTGCAAGAGAGCAGAGGAAAGGAGGGTGAGTGAGGATCCCGGTGCTCTCAGCGTGGTGGGGGGCAGGTCTGAGCCCAGGCAGCTCCAGCCCTGCACGCTGCCGTCGTGCTTGCGCTGCAACCCAGCAGCTGCAGTTGAGGGCGTGCAGCACACGCGCAAACAGACACCGCGGGCTCCCGAGGAGCTGGACAACATCAGCTCCGGCCCCAGGTGCCCCAGGACAGCACGCAGACCCTCCCTCCCCAGCTCTTGGCCCAGCACAGGTATTTCTCTTCGCTAACTTGTGCGTGGCAGCTCCCACCTCTGCTGGATCCGCTCCCTGGATGCAGGGCTTTTGAAAGAGAGGTGAGGGCACGTGCGTGGCCGTGCCAGCCGCACGGCTTGAGGCCATTTCAAGCCATGCAGGGAGGTGGCAGCACACGGAGCTGCTCAGCCCGAGCCTCAGGGCAGGACAAAGGCACCTGATGGAGCCCCCTGCCCATGACCAAGCCTCGCTCCTCTGCTTCGTGCCCCATCCTGCTGCTGCGAGCACGCCTGCCGCCACGCCGTGCCCTCCTGAGGGGTGCTCTGGGGAGGCCACCCCCGCTGCAGGCAGCTGGGCTCCCTCTCCCTTTGGCTCAGCACGGGAACTGCTTCCTCCCCTCCCTGCGCCTGACGTCCCAGCTCCTGGTTCAGCAGCTGCTGTCCCCCCTTCCCGGCCCGCACCGACAGCGCTGACACCAGGGCGTTGTTTGCAGCAGACAGCAGGGATCGCTGGCCCTTTCAGGGGAGAGGTTAGTGCTAATCCCAGGGCCGCACAAGGGTTTAGGCAGGATTTCCTGGAGCCGTTTTAAGCATCTGTACCCTCCTGCTGTCTGTGGGGTGGGTACAGCACCCCTGTGCTCCCTGTCCCACCTCCTCATCCACCAAACACTGAGGAGGAGCAATTAAACAGTTGTGCTCACATGAAATGCACAGTGGAGTGTGGTGTTATTACCCCTAACCAAGGAGAAGGCTGCTCAGCACGGAGCCAAAGTCAATCCCAGAGCGGTGAGGAGCAGCTGGGCCCATCCCAGCCGGCTGGATTGTTTCTCCTCTCCACCCCAGGGCTCCAGCTCCCAAACCACCACCTCTGTGCCACCGCAGGAACCTAAGGCAGGGAGCAGGGGGGTCTCACCCACGCTCAGCAACTGCTTCTCCCCTCTTCCATGGCTGGAACACCCCGGGGCCAGGAGCACGCTATGTGTTCTGTGACTCCTTCTACCCGCAGTTGGCAGCAAGCCGCCCCCCGCTGCCCTCCTTCTGGAGGCTCCCCGGAGGAGCAGGACAAGCCACACGACAGCTTACAACCCAGAGAAGGATTAACCAATCTGCTAAACAAACCGATAGCGTTAATCCGCAGATAACCAACTGCCTGCACGTCTCTGGGTGGTTAATGGGAAGGAGGAATGGCCGTGTGTCACTTGGAAGCTGCAGGGCTACAGCAGTGCAGCCTCCTGTCCTGCAACCCCCTGTCCAGCCCCACTCACCTTAGCGATCTCCTCCTGCAGCTCATCCTCCGTCTGCTCTGACTCTGGAAGGGGAAAAAAGCCATCACTGACAGCTGCTGCCCGGGGATGCTCTTCCCCTGGCCGCAGGTGGGCAGGGAGAGGCGAGGCTGGCAGGGAGCGAGGGCGCCGGCCCCACCTGAGTAGTCCACGATGTGCGTGGGGACCTTCTCGGGCGTGACGTCCGCTGGGATCGTGATCTCCTCGGCACGAGGGGGCACCTGCAAAGCGAGCAGACTCCGTTCCATCGCATGGATGTGCCAGGCTGAACGCAGCGGAGAGGATGGCTGAATTTGGACCTCAACGCGGCCGCTGCGTGGGCAGGGTGACTCCAGCCCACAGACTGCTCTTGGCCCACCAGGAAGGGGCTGCGAGCCGCAGTGAGCTGATGCTTGCTACAGTCTGCTCCTCACACAGGTTTCACTGTCTGCACAGTGAAACTTCTGAAAGCCTCCCAGGCAGTGCCACGTCCCGCTGTGAGAGCTGCTGTTCAGCAAAGTCAGCGCTGCCACCCCGGAGCTGAGCCCTGGGGCGCTCCCCAACCCTCTGACCTGACCTCCTAGGAGACACGCTAAGCTGACTGCGGATGCTTCGCTGGGAAACACAGGAAGGCGTTGGGGGGCAGCTGTCCCCCGAGCCTCAGCGAGCGACTGCCGGTGGCGCTGGGCAAATGCTCCCAGCCAGGGCGATGCCCCGTCCCCATCGCAGCCACGGCAGCGAGGTGCAGAGCAGAGGCCCCACGGGGCACACGCAGGCTGGCGGCTCTGAGCACCAGGCCTGGCACAGCCACGTCCTTGAGCTGGTGTCGCCGCGGGGCAGAGGCCGTGGAGTTGGCGGCCTGAGCACCGGCCCCGTCCCACCGGGAGCAGCGGGGAACGAGGCCGGGGGAGCCCCGCGCGCAGACGGGGACCGAGCCCGGGCTCGGGGAGCGAAGCGGGGACCCCGCCGCCGCCCCCGGCTGCGGGCAGGGCGCTCACCTCCTCGGGGAACTCCTC